>NW_006922205.1:1095810-1113425 GCF_000298275.1 Orycteropus afer afer
AGCATGATATCCTTTTCCAGGGAATGGTCCCTTCTGACAACTTGACCAAAGTAGGTGAGACAAAGTCTGGCCATTCTTGCTTCCAAGGAGCATTTGGGCTGCACTTCTTCGAGGCAGATTCTGTTTTAAAGGCAAGAAAGAACTCAAATGACATCTTATGTCAAGACTTGTATTAGCGGAAAAAAAGAGACTCTAGATTCAAACAGGTTCAATAGAGACACTTTTATTAAGCCTTAGACAGGAAAAAGACAAAATAATCATCCAGGATGAGGAAAACCATAAGCATGTACACAGTACAGAAAGCGGAATGGATTCCACTGAATCTTGGCCAAGGGGCTAATTATAAATGATAGAAAATAAAGGAAATCATCACAAAATCATTATTGATGGCAGATCAATTCATCACTGTCGAAGATTAGACTACAAAAGGGGCGGGACATGATTAGTATACATATATAATTGAAGATTAAAAGGTTACAAGAGTTCAGAGCAGAGAATGAAGAAAACTAAATTCAAACAGAAACAAATAGTCCAAGGGACTAGTGAACCATGCAAACCTCAACCTATATGACCACGAAACCATAAGAACTAGGTGGTGCCCATGTACCACTGTCAAGCACTCAGAAAGGGATCAGTGCAGGAGATCCTGGATACAGTGGGAGAACATGTGGAACAAAAGTCAAAATCATGAAAAGACCAGGTTTCCTGGTATGATAGAGCCTGGTGAGACCCCTGAGACTATGGCCCCTAGTTACCCTTCAGGTCTGGAATTGAACTCACTCCCATGGCTTCCATCCAAACAATAGACAGTCTATTGAGGGGAATATCTGTATCTCATAGCTAAACATCTTGGAATGATCAATCATGGAAGAACAGAAGGATAGTATTTGTGCAAGGAGATAGCTCAGGGGCCAGGAATGCATAGGAAAGAAGGGCATAGGGAAGAGGTAACTACTGGGAGAACGTGTGATGAGAGCGGTTACATTGTGGGCAGTTGCAGTCAATGTCATGAGACAAAATGTGTATGAACTGCTGTATGGAAAATGGATTTGCTCTGTATACTTTCACCTAAATCACTATAAAAATTATTATTATTATTATTATTATTTTAAAAAAGGGTTGCAAGATTGATTCTAGGGCTTGACTCTGGCTATGTGAAGGTCCAGATATGACTCATAACCATGCATCCTAAGTCATAGCCACAAGATGGCTAAAAGATAATACCAGGACCCCAATATTAATTTAAATCAGATAAGGAGACACCCAGTCAAGTTCCCTAGTTCTTTGTGTGAGTATAATCTACTTTCAACCACACTCTTCCTGAGGGAAAACTGCCCCTCCCTAGGTTTGTCCTGGGAGCTCTGGTGGTAGAGTGCCTAAGGCATTTGACTGCTAACCAGAAGGCTGACAGTTCAATCCCACCAGCCACTCCTTAGAAGGAAGATGGGTCAATCTACTTCTGTAGTGATACTGCCTCAGAAACCCAAGGAGGGGTCGCTATGAGTCGGGTCCGACTCGACGGCACATAACAACAACAATCTCTATGGAAGTAGATTGCCCAGTCTTCCTTCCGAGGAGTGGGTGGTGCAAATGGGTTTTGCACCACCAGCCTTCTGGTTAGCAGTAAAATGCCTTAGGCACTAACCCAAGTGCTTTGGCATTTAAGCTCTAACACATTCCCTGCCTGTGGTTAGGCTTCAAACCTTAAAGTGGGAACTCAAGTCCATGCATAAAATTTATCTTGTGAATGTATCTAACTCACTTCATGGGCAGCATATGCGCTTTCTAAGAAATTATATTAGAAGTAACCTCCATACAACATATGATTATCTTAATAATAATATCATTAGTCCAGTCAATAATAAACTCCGAAACTTGCTCTTGAATATAGAATTGCTAAAGCAAATGGAAGAAATGCTGAAATAAAAGAACTGAAGAAGAATTCAAAGGGCAGCTTGAGAAGACAAAGTAAAGTATTATAATGAAATGTGCAAATACCTGGAATTAGAAAACAAAAAGGGAAGAACATACTTGGCATTTTTCAAGCAGAAAGAACTTAAGATAAAATTCAAGCCTCAAGCTGCAATATTGAAGTATTCTATGGGCAAAATATTGAATGATGCAGGAAGCATCAAAAGAAGATGGAAGGGAGACACAGAGTAACTGTATCAAGAAGAATGGGTTGATGTCCAACTATTTCAGGATGTAGCATAGGATCAGGAACCAATGATATTGATGGAAGAAGTACATGCTGCACTGAAGAAACTGGCAAAAAGCAAGGCTCCAGGAATTGACAGAATACCCATTGGGATGTTTCAACAAATGGATGCAGTACTGCAGGTGTTTACTGGTTTATGCTAAGAAATTTGGAAGACAGCTACCTGGCCAACTAACTAGAAGAGATTGATATTTGTGTCCATTCCAAAGAAAGGTGATCCAATAGGATGTGGAAATTATCGAATAATATCATTAATATCACATGCTAGTAAAATTTTGCTGAAGATAATTCAAAAACAGTTGCAGCAGTCTATTGACAGGGAACTTACAGAAATGCAAGCTGGATTCAGAAAAGCATGTGGAACAGAGATTGCTGATGTTAGATGGATCTTCGCTGAAAGCAAAGAACACCAGAAAGAAGTTTACTTGTGTTTTATTGACTATTCAAATTTCCTAGCAGGGCAATGTCATACAGGATGAACTTTTTGGTTTCCCAAAAAATCTGACTCAGGGTGAAGTTGATATCCTCTGAGGACCCAATTTCTTCAAGAAATTTTATACCATAGAGGGTGGCATTTTGATTAGAAGCATTAGGCAGGCATTTCATATAACATTATCTTAAAGATCAATTAAAATAATTACTAATGTACTTAAAGACTAATTAATATCTGTCTGATTTTATGTTCCTTTAAACAGATTGAATTTTTCAAAAGAGCACAATGCTCAGAGCAAAATGGTCTTACTAGTTTATCTGAACAATTGTTTGACTCAAAAACACTTTTAAGTACGTTTCCCCAAGGCTCAAGATTCAAAAGGATACCAAAAGGCAATGGTCTATGTGGGTTACCCCAACATCCATGAAAGCCAGAAACCTGGAAACATTAACAATATTAGGCCAATTTGTTGAAATAACCCACAAAACTTAAACCCTAAAATTTTCGTATCACAGAGTTCCACCAGGTGTTTGTTTATACATAAACAATATCAGTAACTGTTTCCATGTGCCTCAACTGTAAAGACATTCTACAAAACTTCAGATTTCATACTAATAGACATAGCAAATTTCATCTATTAAGGAACAAAACCTTGGAAGACTTAACAGAAAATCTTATTTTTTTAAAAAAAATATCCCTTGAATTTCAGACATTTCTCTGGTTGTGATATTTATAATTGTGCTAAGTTTATCAACAGAAAATTCTAATTATTGTTGTTAGGTGCTGTCTAGTCAAATCTGACTCATAGGGACCCTATGTAAAATGGAATGAAACACTTCCCAGTCCTGTGCCATCCTCACACTCCCTGGTGCCCTTGAGCCCATTGTTGCAGCCACTGTGTTGATCCATCTCCATCTCGTTGAGGGTCTTTCCTTCTTTCTCTGATCCTACACTTTACCAAGCATGACATCTTCCTCCAGGGAAAGGTCCCTTCTGACAACATGACCAAAGTAGGTAAGACAAAGTGTAATCATTCTTGCTTGTAAGGAGCATTCCAGCTGCACTTCTAATAGAATATATTTGTTTGTTCTTCTGGCAGCCCGTGGTTAGTATTTTCAGTATTCTTCACCAACACCACAATTCAAAGGCATCAATTCTTCTTCAATTTTCCAACTTTCACATGCATATGAGTTGATTGAAATACCATGGCTTGGGTTAGGCACAAGTCTTCAAAGTGACATCTTTGCTCTTCAACACTTTAAAGAGGTCTCTTGCAGCAGTGCAAGAGGTCTCCAGTGCTGTATCCATTTGCTGAAACATCTCAATGGGTATTCTGTCAATTCCTGGAGCTTTGTTTTTTTGCCAATTTCATCAATGCAGCTTGGACTTCTTCCATCAGTAGCATTGGTTTTTGATCATCTGCTACTTCCTGAAATGACTGATCATTGACCAATTATTTTTGGTACAGTGATTCTGTGTCTTCCTTCCATCATTTGATGCTTCCTGCATCATTCACTATTTTGCTCATACAATCCTTCAATAATCCTTCAATATTGCAATTTGAGGCTTCAATTTCTTCTTCAGTTATTTCAGCTTGAGAAATGCTGAGTATGTTCTTCCCTTTTGGTTTTCTAATTCCAGGTATTTCCACATATCATTATAATACTTTGTCTTCTCTAGCAGCCCTTTGAAATCTTCTGTTCAGCTCTTTCCTTTCAACATTTCTTCCTTTTGTTTTATTTTTTAAAAAAAAATCAGAGTCTCTTCTGACATCCATTTTGGTCTTTTCTTCCTTTCCTGTCTTTTAATGGCTTTTGCTTTTTTCATGTATGATGTTCTTGATGTCATCCCACAGCTCATCAGGGTCACTGGTGTTCAATGCATCAAATCTGTTCTTCAGATCTGTTCTTCAGATGGTCTCTAAATTCAGGTGGGATATAATCAAGGTCATATGTTAGCTCTTGTGGACTTGTTTTAATTTTCTTCAGCTGCATCTTGAATTCGCATAAGAGCAATTGATGGTCTGTTCCAAAGTCAGCTCCTGGCCTCATTTTGACTGATGATATTGATTTTTTCCATTGCCTCTTTCCACAGATGTAGTAGATTTGATTTCTGTGTATTCTATCTGGTGAGGTCTATGTGTACAGTTGTTGTTTATGTTGTTGAAAAAGGGTATCTTCAATGAATAAGCTGTCAGTCTTGCAAAATTTCATCATGCAGTCTGCAACATCATTGCTATCACCAAGTCAATATTTTCTTACTACCGATGCTTCTTTGTTTCCAACTTTTGCATTCCAATAACCAGTAATTATAAATACATCGTCACTGCATGTTTGGTCAGTTCCAGACTGCAGAAATTGGTAAAAAATAAAATCTCAAGTTTCTTTATTTTTAGCTCTAGTGGTTGGTGTGTATGGTAGTTAAAGTTGTATGTCAACTTGGCTGGGCCTGGTTGAGTGGCTGGGCAGCTGGTGGTAGTTATTCCCTATGATGAGAGTGGCCATCAACTCCATGGTTAAATCTAACACAAGCAGCTGAGTAGCAGCTTTAGGGATATGGTTTGCTTCCCATATAAAAAAAGCAGCTTTGGGAATGGTCTCTAGCTTATAGCATGCTTGAATCCTGCGTGTAGCCAAGTCATTATTCAGCAGCCTGCCATGCTCTGCTGATCTTGGGACTTTCAATGGACTTGAATCAATGGCCCGCTGTGTGGTTTGGTAACATTGGGACTGTGACTTTTTACTTGTCAACCGTGGATTTTTCAGCTTTAGCAGCCAGCAGCTGTCTGAGTGAAGAAAAGCCTCTACCTTCAGTGGGCTGGGAGCAGGAGGCAGAGCTGAAGCCCAAGGCTAAGGGTTTTCACTCAGCCCTTAGAGCTTGGCACTTTGAACTCAGACTTAAAGCCTCCAAACTGTATGAGAATAAACTCCTGTTTGTTCAAGCCATCCCATTTGTGGTATATTCCTGTCAGAGTGGCACTAGGTAACCAAAACAATGCATTAATTTGAATAATTGTTGTAATAACTGGTCTTCCTTGTATGCATTGCACTTCAGGATATATCTTGAAATGTTCTTTTTAACAATTAATGTGATACCATTGCTCTTCAGTTTCTCCTTCTGGGCATAGTAGACCATATGATGTCCAATTCAAAAATGGCCAATTTCAGCTCACTAATGCCTAGGATATCAATCTATATGCATTCCATTTCATTTTTTACAACTTCCAATTTTTATATTCATACTTCATAATTGCACATTCTAATTATTAATGAATGTTTCCATCTGTTTCTTCTCATTTTGAGTCATGCTAAACATTATTAGGGCAATTAGCTGGGATGTCCCATGAAACTATGGCCCAAACCTCCCAACCGAGCAACAAAATCCCATGAAGTGTTTGGCTGTACAAAAGCAACCTTGGCAGCTTTTTGGTTATATAGCTAGGAGTGGGATTGCTGGGTATGGTAGTTAAGGTTGTGTGTCAACTTGGCTGTGGTTTTGAGTGGCTTGGGAACTGGATATAGTTATTCCCCATGATGAAGTTGTAATCACCTCCAAGGTGGAATCACGTGAGCAGCTAATTAGCTGCTTTTGGGGTATGGCCTGCTTCCAATATACATACAAAAGCTTTGAGCAAGATCTCTAACTTTTTGGCACATTTTGGGCCCTGTTGCTTGCTGACCCTGGGATTGTTCCTGGATTTGAACCAGTGGCCTGCCATATTGCCTGCTGATCTTGGGATTGTGCCATTTTACCTACTAATCCTGGGTTTGTCAGCCTCAGTAGCCAGTAGCTGCACAGAGGAAGCCTCCAGCTCCTGTGGTCCTGGAACAAGAGGCAATACAGAGTGTCCTTCACTCAGCCTCTGGAGCCAGCACACTTGCAGTCTCCTGCAGTGTAAAAGAATAAATTCCTGTTTGTTAAAGTCATCCATTTCTGGTATTTCTGTTATAACAGCACTAGAGAACAAAGACATTGGGTCACATGGTAATTCTATTTTTAAGGTTTTTTTTTTCAGTTTTTTTTTTTTTTTATTATTGTGCTTTAGGTGCAAATTTACAGAGCAGAATTTGTTTTACATTCAACATTTCATGTACATTTAGTTTCACTCCCCAATTACCATCCCCAAACCTAATCCATTCTCCTCCTCTACCTTCCCAGTGACCCCCCCACTCCCTGTGCCTTCCTCAGTTATGCACTCCTGTCTGTCCAGCTTTTCCTCCATGTGACTATTGCCCCTCTGATGCCCAATGGCTGGTTTCTCCAAGCGATGTATCTACATAGAGTAGGTGGTTGGATCACCCTGGGTTGAGTGTTCTGCATGTAAGTCTTATTTACTGTTGGGCTGAAAGCCAGCCCTTGGGAGTGAGTTTTATCCCAGGCCAGATATGTATCCCAGAGCCATAGTCTTGGGGGTCCCACCAGCCTCCATCCAACCAGTATTTCTGGTCATTATTGTATTTTTGGATTTTGTTCCATGTTTTTCCTCCAACTCTATCCAGGATCTCCAATTTCGATCCCTTCCTGAGTGTTTGGCATTGGTAGCCAGGCACCATCTAGTTCTGTTGGTCTCAAGGTCCATCATGTCCTAGGGCTGATTGTTTCCTTGGTTTTCTTCACTTCTGATGAGAGGAGACCATTAGCTGCATCTTAGATGGCTGCTGAAAGCTTTTAAGACTCTAGTCGCTACCCACCAAAGAAGGTTGTGGAACAAGATTTTTATGTATTTTGTTGTGCCAATTGAGTCTGGTATCCCTCAATACTATGGTCCTGAGTGGGCAGATCTGGTGGATCTTTCTTCCCCAGTGTCTGGTTGTCTATGAGGGATTGCTCTATGTCTGTCTTCTATTGCTTCTGTAATGATTGCTGGTATATATATATATATATATATATATATATATATATTTATATTTTTTTGTCACTAATATCTGTGCAAGATTAGCCTCAGCTGAATCTATCATTGGTCTAGAGTTTATTCCTGTTCACTGACTCCCATCTTATCTTCTCAGTTGTCTGTATGTTTATCTGTAACTTGGTGTTTGGTGTTAATGATAATGCAGTATTGTGGATATACTGGTATTAGTCTCTGTTGTCTATATCTTAAGTGCACAATTTGGCGTCCTCCTTTTTCCCAATGTTATCATACTGGTCCCATACAATCTCTCCCCTTACCCAACTCAGCATATGGCCTACAAGTAGTCCTAAATTATCCCCTTTCCTTCCCTCCCATCCCTGGTAACCTACCGAGTGAGTTCCCTTCCCTAAGCAAACTTTTCCTTGACTTTTTACAGTAATGGGCTCATACAATATTTGTCCTTCTGTGATTGACTTATTTCACTCAGCATTATACCTCCAGGTTCATCCACATTGTGAGATGATTCACATATTCTTCATTGTTCTTTAATGTAGCATAGTATTCCATTGTTTGAGTGTACCATAGTTCAGTTATCCATTTTCCTACTGATGGGCATTTAGGTTGTTTCCATCTCTTTGCTATAGTGAATTATGCTGCAATGAACATGGGTCACAGATGTCTGTTTGTGTTCTGTTTCTCACATCTTTAGGATATATACCTAGTAACGGAATTGATGGTTCAAGTGGTATTTCTATTTTCAAGTTTTTAAGGAAATGCCATACAATTTGCTACAATGGTTGTACCATTTTACAGTCCCACCAGCAGTGTATGAAAGTTCCAATCTTTCCGCACCCTCACCAGCATTTGTTATTTTCTGTCCTGTTAAACTTTGCTATTATTGGTGGGGTGAGATGATATCGTTTTTATTTGCATCTCTCTAATGGCTGATGATCATGAGCAATTCTTCATGTATTTGTTGGCCTCCAGCATATTGTCTTAGTGAACTGTCTGTTCATGTCCCTTGCCCATTTTTGAATTGGATTGTTTGTCTTTTTGGCATTGAAGTGTTGAGGGTTTCAATAGATTTTGGAGATAAGTCCTTTGTCAGATATGATGTAAGCAAATATTTTCTCCCAATCTGTAGGTTCTGTTTTTACCACTTTGACAAAGTCTTTCAATGAACATAAGAATTTAATTTTTAAAAGGTTCCAGTCATCTAGCATCTCTTCTACTTCCTTTGCATTCTGGGTTATGCTTGATAGTCTATTTATTCAGTAAATTAGGGCTCCTAGATTTACCCCTATTTTATCTTTTTTTTAAAAATGCATTTTATTGAAATATAATTTATGTACAGTAAAATACACAAAACTAAAGTGACGTGGTTCAATGCTCTTTTTTTTTTTCAGTGTTTCCCTCCCATTCTCTCCCACCCCTGGCAACTAACAAAGAGTTTCCCTCCATATATAAACCTTTCCTTGACCATCCACAACAATGAACTAATACCATATTTGTCCTTCTGTGATTGACTTACTTCACTCAGCATAATGTCCTCCAAGTTCATCCATGTTATGTGGTGTTTTGCAGACTCTACATTATTCTTTTGTGCTGCATAGCATTCCATTGTGTGTATGTACCATAGTTTGGTCATCTATTCTTTCGTTGCTGGGCACATAGGTTGTTTCCATCTTTTTGCTATTGTAAATAGTGCTGCGACAAACATGGGTGTGCCTATATCTGTTCCTGTTTTGGCTTTCACCTATCTAGGATATATACCTAGTAATGGCATTGCTGGGTCAAATGGTATCTCCAATTCCAGCTTTTTAAGGAATCGCCATACACAGTGGTGGTATCACTTCACAGTCCTACCAGCAGTGTATGAGAGTCCCAATCTCTCCACATCCCTGCCAGCATTTGTTATTTTCTGTCTTGTTGAATCTTAGCATCCATGCTGGGGTGAAATGGTATCTCATTGTTGTTTTGATTTACATCTCTATAATGGCCAGTGATCATGAGCATTTCTTCATGGATTTGCTGGCCACCTGAATATCCTCCTTGGTGAAGTGTCTCTTTATGTCTTCTTCTCACTTTTCAATTGAATTGTTAATTCCTTTGGTGTTGAGGTGTTGGAGTTTTCCATAAATCTTAGAGATAAGTCCCTTGCCAGATATGTAATTATCGACAAGTATTAAATTGTTGCTGTCATTTTGTTATGTGCTTTTTCTTGCTGTTGATTTCTTTGTTCCATATAATTTTCTGTGCTGAGCTTGTTTTGTTTATGAATCGTCTTATCACTTCCTTCTTTGCTATTGTTTTAGTATTGGCTAAATATTTGTGCTGGTCTTCTTTTTTATTTTGATGTGAAGGTTTAAAATTTTTCTTTGAGGTTGCCCTGTGATTTATAGTTTTCTTCCCAAGTTTAGAACAGTCCATTCTATCTTATAGTTGTCTTGACTTCCCTACCATTTAGAAGTTCGGTAAATACACGTTTTTTTCCCTCTTTTTGGTTTGTAGTTGTCCTCATTTGTCAATTGGTGTCTCTGGTTCCCTGTTTACAGTCTTGTAGGCTTGTTTATTTTGGATACTTCTATAACTGGGTTGGTTCCTGGATTATGTCATCATGTGTGTTAATGGTCAGTTGTTATTTGCTGTTGTTGCTTCTCTGTCCAAATGACTCCCTTTAGCATCTCTTGTATGGTTTGTCTGACTTTAACAAATTCCCTTAATTTCTGGTTATCTGGAAATGTCCTAATTTCACCATCATATTTGAGGGACAGTTTTGCTGGGCATATAATTCTTGATTGGAAATTTTTCTCTTTCAGGATTTTATATATACTATCCCATTGTCTTCTCGCCTGCATAGTTTCTGCCAAGAAATCTGAGCTTAGTCTTACTGGTTGCCCCTTGTAAGTAACTTTTCATTTTTCCCATGCTGCTGCCAGGATTCTTTCTTTGTCTTTGGTTTTGGTGAGTTTGATGATGTCTTGGTGACTTTCTTTTGGGGTCTATTCTGTCTGTGGTTCATTAGACTTGTTGAATGGATATATTCTTCTCTTCCATCATACCAGGAAAGTTCTCTTCCAACAAATCTTTGACAAATTTTCCTGTGGTTTTATTTGTCTCTTCTGTTCTGGAATTCTGATTACACATAGGTTATTCCTTTTGATGGTCTCCCATATGAACCTTAGGCTTTCTTCATTTTGTTTTTGTCTTTTTTCTGATTGATCCCTTTCCCAAGAAATATTGAGTTATTTGTCTTCAATCTCACTAATTCTGTCTTCCATTGATTCAGTTCTACTCCTTTGCCCATTCAATGTGTTATCTATTTCTGAAAATTTAGTATTAGTTTTCTGGATTTCTATCTGTAGATTTTGTATCATTTCTAATTTTTCATATATTTTGTTATTTTGTTCTTGTATTGTCTTTTGTATTGTCTAGTGTTTTCCTTAATTTTGTCAGTGTTTTCCTTACTTGTCTCTCAATTCATTGAAGGTACCTAAATATAATTATTTTGAAATCGTTATCAGGAAGTTCCAATGCTGCATCTTCCTCAGGGATGTTTTCTAGGTCTATATCCTGGTCCCTTGTTTCTCTTGCTTCTTTGTGTGGACTGTGATACTCTGCTATCTCCATGGTACCACAATGTGTTTTTGTGTTTATATTTAATTGGTGATTGTGTGTTGGAGTGACTTAAGCATGATTTTTGTTTTTTTTTGTATGTTGTCTTTGTAAGCAGGGTACTGTGCTGTGCTCCTCGATTCACTAGTTGGCAGCATTTACACACTTACTTCCTGTCTCCTTTCCCATTGTCAGCCGCCTGTATGCCTTGGCAAATGGAGCCTATTCTTAGGTCCTAGTCCTGCTGTCTTTGGCAAATGGAGCCTATTCTTAGATCCTGTTTTCACTCAGGTTTTTCCAATAGTTGGTGTCTAATCCACTTCTGTATACTTCCTTTCAAAGCTTAGGGCTCCAGGATTATCTTCTGTATCTTTGTCAATTGGTTTCTCTTTTCTTTGTTGAAGAGGGTCTGTGTATCTTGTCTGTTTATTCCTCCATCTTACCAGAGGTTCCCTATTTTATCTTTGATTGATTTTATAGTTTTGCATTTTACATTTAAGTATTTGATCCAGCTTGAGTTTGTTTTTGTGTATGGGGTGATGTATGGGTCTGGTTTCATTTTTCTGCAAGTGGATATCCAATTTTGCCAGCACCATTTGGTAAAGAGATTATCTCTTCCTCCATTTAATGAGTCTTGGGCCTTTGTCAAAGATCAGCTGTCCATAGATGGATGGGTCTATTTCCGGGCTTTTGATTCTGTTCCACTGGTTCCAATGATAGATAGTGTATCATTGTACCAATACCACACTGTTTTAATTACTGTGGCTGTATAGTAGGTTTTGAAATCCGGGTGTGTGAGATGTCCCACTTTGTTCTTTTTCCTTCAGTAGTGCTCTGCTTATCTGAGTTCTCTTTCCTTTCCATATGAAGTTAGTCATTGGTTTTTCCATATCCTTAAAAAATTTTGTTGGTATCTGAATAGGGATTGTATTAAATGTGTAGATTGTTTCAGGTAGTATTGACATGTTCACAATACTCAGTCTTCCTACCATGAACAAAGCAGGTTATTCCATTTATGTAGATCCCTTGTAGTTTCTTGTAGTAGTGCTTTATAGTTTTCTTTGTACACGTCTTTTGTGTTTCTGGTAAGATTTATTCCTAGGACTGTGTCATTACGGAACTTCTAGATGGTAGGGAAGTCAAGACAACTGTAAGATAGAATGGACTGTTCTAAACTTGGGAAGAAAACGATAAATCACAGGGTGACCTCAATGAAAAATGATAAACCTTCACATCAAAATAAAAAAGAAGACCAGCATAAATATTCAGCAAATACTAAAACAATAGTAATGAAGGAAGTGATAACATGATTCATAAAAAAAAAAAAAAAAAGAAAAACAAGCTCAGCATAGAAAATTATATGGAACAAAGAAATCAACACCATGAAAAAGCACATAACAAAAATGACGGCAACCAATTCACATTTGCCAATAATTACATACCTGGCAAGGGACTTATCTTTAAGATTTACAGAAAACTCCAAAGCCTCAACACCAAAGGAATTAACAATCCAATTGAAAAATGGGCAGAAGACATGAATAGACACTTAACCAAGGAGGATATTCAGGTGGCCAGCTAGTACATGAAGAGATGGTCACAATCACTGGCCATTAGAGAGATGCAAATCAAAACAACAGGTTACTGTCTCACCTCAGCACGTATGACAAGGTTCAATGAGACAGATAATAATATGCTGGCAGGAATGTGGAGAGATTGGGATTCTCAAACACTGCTGGTGAGATTGTGGAAAGTAATATAGCAATTCCTTAGAAAGCTGGAATTGGAGATACCATTTGACCCAGCAATCATCACTAGGTATATATCCTAGAGAGGCGAAAGCCAAGACAGGAGCAGATATATGCACACCCATGTTCACTGCAGCACTATTTACAATAGCAAAAAGATGGAAACAACCTATGTGCCCATCAGCAGAAGAGTGTATGACCAAACTATGGTACCTACACATAATAGAATACTATGCAGCAGTAAAGAATAATGTAGAGTCTGCAAAACACTGCATAATATGGATGAACTTGGAGGATATTATGCTGAATGAAATAATTCAATCACAGAAGGACAAATACAGTATTAGTTTGTTGTTGTGGAGGGTGAAGGAAAGGGTTATTATATATGGAGGGAAACTTTCTTTGTTGGTTGGCAGAGGTGGTAGGGGAGGGGAAGGAACACTGGAAAAAAAAAAGCACTTTCATTTTGTGTATTTCACTATACATAAATTATATTTCTATAGAATGTATTAAAAAAGAGATTTATTCCTAGATATTTTATCATTTTAGTAGCTATTGTAAATGGTATTTTTTCCCTTATTTTTTCAGAGATCTCTTTGTTGGCAGAGGAACCAACTGATTTTTGTATGTTGATGTTTATCCTGCCACTTTGCTGAACCTCTCAATTAGTTCCAGTAGTTTTTTTTTTTTGCTGAGTCTCTTGGGTTTTTTTTTTTTTTTTCTTTTTAATTGTGATTTGGGTGAAGATTTACAGAGCAAATTCACTTTCCATACAGCAGTTCACATATACTTTGTCTCATGTCATTGACCACAGTTTACCACAGTGCAACAGCTCCCCTCCCATTTCCTCCCCATAGTTACCTCTTCCCAGTGTCCATCCCTTCACACACTCCTGCCCCCTAAGCTGTCTCCCTGTGCATAAGCAGCCTTTCTTTCTCCCATGATTGTTCTCTCCAAGGTGTGTATCTACTTGAGGTAAATGTTTAACTCACATGCCTGTATTTTGTCTCTTGGGTTTTCTATGTATAGGATCATGTCATTGCAAATAGAGATAGCTTTATTTCCTCTTTGCCAATTTGGATGCCTTTTATTTCTCTTTGTTGCCTTATTCCCCTGGCTAGGACTTCCAATACAATGTTAAATAGAAGTGGTGATAAAGGGCATCCTTGTTTGGTTCCAGTTTGTAAGGGGAATGCTTTGAATCTTTCTCTGTTGATAATAATGTTAGTCATTGGCTTTGCATATATGCTTTTTATTGTGTTGAGGAATTTCCCTTCTATCTCTATTTTGCTGAGAGTTCTGAACAGGAATGGGTGTTAGATTTTTTCAAATGCCTTATGTGCATCAATTGATATGATCACATGGTTCTTTTGTTTTGTTTTGTTTATTTGGTGGATTACATTGATTGCTTTCCTGATGTTGAAACATCCTTGCATAGCAGGTATGAATCCTACTCTCTCAGGATGTATTATGTTTTGGACATGTTGTTGGATTCTGTTGGCTAGGATTTTGTTGAAGACTTTTGCATCTATATTCATGAGGGATATTGGTCTGTAGTTTTCCTTTTTAGTGATGTCTTTCCCTGGATTTGGTGTCAGGGTTATGCTTGCTTCAAAAAATGAATTTGGGAGTATTATGTCTTTTTCTATGTTCTGGAATAGCTTGAGTAGTATAGGTGTCAACTCTTCCCTGAATATTTGGTAAAATTCTCTAGTGAAGCCATCATGGCCAGGACTTTTTCTTGTGGTATTTTTTTTTTTTTTATGACCTGTTCAATTTCTTCCTTTGTTATGGGTCTGTTGGAATATTCTGTCTCTGACTGGGATGGTTTAGGTAGGTCTTGTATTTTCTAGAAACTTGTTCATTTCTTCTAGGTTCTTGAATCTGTTGGGGTACAGTTCTTCATAATATTCTGTATCTTTTTTTAATTGTTATTATCTTGTCAGTATCTTTTTTATTTCAGTAGTTTCTGTTGTGATGTCACCCTTATTGTTTATTATTCTTGTTATTTGCCTGTTCTCTTTCTTTTCTTTTGTTAGATTTGCCAATGGTTTGTCAATTTTGTTAGTCTTTTTGAAGAAACCACTTTTTGTTTTGTTAATTTTCTCTATTCTGTTTTGTTTTCTGTTTCATTTATTTCTACTCTGGTCTTTATTATTTCCTTAATTCTTGATACAGTAGGTTTCTTTCATTGTTCTTTTTCTAATTGTTTGGGTTGTTGAGTAAGAGTGTTGATTTTGTTTCTTTCCTCTTTTTTTGATGTGTGGATTTATTGCTATAACTTGACCTCTGAGTACTGCTTTTGCTGTGTTCCATATGTTTTGGTAAGATGTATCTTCATTCTCATTTGTTTCTAGGATTTTTTTTTTTTTTATTTCACTCTTCATTTATTCTATTATCCAGTAGTTTTTGAGCAGTAAATTATTCAACTCCCACCTGTTTGATGTTTTTTCCTTGATCTTCCTATTATTAATTTCTAATTTTATAGCATTGTGGTCTAAGAAGATGTTTTCTAGTATTTCAATGTTTTTGAATTTATTGAGACTTGTTTTATGTCCTAATATATGATCTATTGTGGAGTATGATCCATGTGTACTGGAGAACAATGTGAATTGTGCTTTTGTTGGGTGGAGTGCTCCGTATATGTCTATGAGGTTGAGTTGGTTGATTGTGTTGTTGAGTTCTTTATCTTTTTTTTTTTTTTTCCTACTTGATCTGTCCCTCCTTGAAAGTGGTGTATTAAAGGCTCCTACTACTATTGCAGAATTGTCTATTTTCCCTTTTAATTCAATTAATATTTGCTTTACATATTTTGGAGCACTTTCATTGGGTGCATAGATATTTATTATTGTAATGTCTTCTTGGTCAATTGACCCTTTCAGCATCATATAGTGTCCTTCTTTGTCCCTTATGCTGTTTTTCACCTTAAAGACTATTTCATCAGAAATTAATATTTCCACTACTGCTCTTTTTTGGTTACCACTGGCTTGGTATATTTTTCCACCCCATAACTTTTAATTTGTTTTTATCTTTGTGTCTAAAATGGGTCTCTTGTAGGCAGTATATTGATAAGCCTTCTGTTCTTATCTAATCTGTCACTCTTTTTCTTTTGACTGGAGCATTTAGTCCATTCACATTGAGTGTAATTAGTGATAGATATCCATTCCTTGCAGGCAAGAATGTCCAGACTTCATCTCACATACTTTGGTCATGGTGTCAGAAGGGACCATTCCCTGGAGAAGGATGTCATGCTTGGTAAGATGGAGTGTCAACGAAAGAGGGGAAGGCCCTCAATGAGGTAGACTGACATGGTGGCAGTGGCAATGGGCTCAAGTGTAGCAAGAATCATGGAGCTGGCTCATGACTAGGCAGTGTTTTGTTCTGCTGTGCATAGTGTTGCTCTGAGTCGGAGATGACTTGATGACATTTAACAACAACAACATGAATTGATTGCTGCCATTCTATTGTGGTTTTCAGTCATGTTGTTGGGAGTTTCCTTGGTCCAAATACTTTTCTGTGCTGAATTCATTTTGTTGTCAATCTGCTGAATTCATTTTGTTGTCAAGTGTTTTCTCTCCTTTCTTCTTTATTGTTGGTTTTGTCCTTACTAAGCTCATATGTTTTTCTTCTTTCTGGTTTTGCTTAGGGGGATTGTTATTTTTCTTTGTGGTTACCTTGGAGTGAATTCTTGTCTCTATATTTTTGTAACAGTCTGTTCTATAGGGGACATTGTCCTGTTTTCCTCTCCATTTGGAAATTTTATACCTAGAACTTTTAGTCCTTCTATTTGCTTTGTGATGGTGTCATGTAGAGACTGACTCCCTTGATTTTTTTTGTGTGTACAATGTTTTATGGACTTATTTTGAGCATCTATTTCTGATTTTGTTTTAGTGTTGATGTCATGTGTCCTGCTTTTACTGTTCTCTGTTGTGGGTTCTCTATTGGAAGGACTTCCTTAAGCATTTCCTGTAGGGTTGGTCCAGTTTTCACAAAATTTGTTAATTTCTGTTTGTCTGAGAATGTCTTGACTTCATCCTCATATTTGATGGAAAGTTTGGCTGGATATAGAATTTTTGGTTGATAGTTCTTTTCTTTCAGTGTTTTATGTATGCTGTCCCATTGCCTTATTGCCTGCATGGTTTCTGCTGAGTAATCAGAACTCAGCCTAACTGACTGTCTGTTGTAGGTGACATTTCTTTATTATGATATGTCTTGGTGACTTTCTCTTGGGATCTATCCTGTATGGAGTTCTTTGAGCTTCTTGGACAAATATCTTTTTTTCCTTCATGATATGGGGGAAATTTTCTGTCAGGAAGTCTTCCACATTTTTTTCAGTGGGTTTTTTGTTTGTTTGTTTGTTTTGCTTCTTATTCTGGTATTCCAATGAGGTGTATGTTGTTTCTTTTCATGCCATCCCATATAACTCTTAGGTTCTCTTAATTTCTCTTAAATCTATGTTCTAATTTTTCTTCATACAGGCTAGTGTCAGGTGATTTATCTTCTTGCTGGGAAATGGGTTCTCCAGCCAGTTCTAGCCTATTCTTCTGTGCTTCCATTGTGTTGTGTAGTTCTGTGATTTTAGTATTCATCTTCTGGATTTCTAACTGCTGTTTTTGTATGAGTTCTGATTGTGTATTAATCTTGTTATTTTGTTCTTGAATGGTTTTCCTGAGTTCTTCCAGGGTACTGTCTGTGTTCTCCTTGGTTCTGTTTGAGGTTTCCTTAAGTTCTTACAGAGTTCTATAAACATAT
>NW_006922205.1:1113525-1119639 GCF_000298275.1 Orycteropus afer afer
CTTGTTTGATTTGAGGTTGCCTATTGTTTCCTAGACATTTTGACATTGTTGTCTTTAAGCATTAGTTATGTATTGATTTGTTTTGCCTTGATTTTATGTTTAAATATTCTGCAAAGGTGGAGCTGGTATATTTTTGTTATTAATTCAGGTGTGTTTGGTTGCTATGAAGTTTTCTTTGTGTTGATGGAATCACTGTGGGAAATGTGGAGCAAGTCTCTCTTAATTGTGAAGAGGATTTAAGGTTGGGACGAACAGGTGTTGTGTTGGCTTAATGTGGTTCTTCTATTGGGTGAGGCAGGGGAGAAAGCAGGAAGAAAAGAAACAAATAAACAAAAAAGCTATAAGACGCCAGTAGCACGTCCCTGCTTCCTGAGTTTCCATGGCTTGGCTTGGCTGGTAATGATGATATATTGTCACTCACAGACCACCAGTTCAAAATCAGCAAAGACTCCAATGGTTAGGGGGTCTGCTACTTTCCACCTGGATCAGACAGCTGCAGAAACCCTATACTCCGGGCCCCTCTGTGCCAAAAGCTGTCCTGGAAGAGCTGGACCCCAGCCCCGTGCTGTGAGCTCATCCCAGGGCCCTCCCATCTGTGGTGTGCTTCCATCTCTCTTTCCAAGTCAGCAGTGACCTGAGCCAGAGGAGCTTCTGCTCTACTTCTCAGAATTGCTGTCCACCCACTCAGCACAGGTCCCAAGGTTACCAACAGAAGCTGCCACTGTGGGCAGTCTGATTCTCTGGAGTTGCTGCTGGCCTCCCAATGCTCCCACTTCACTGCCCAGAGAGTTCTCCACTGCTCTGTCCTGCTGGCTCACACACTGCAGGCCAAGTTTGTTTATTTTTATTCTTCCCAGCTGTTTACCACCCCCACCCCCTTTTTTTGCTCCTTCTCCACTAAATCTGGCCTTCTTCAACTTAATGAGCTGTTGAGAGCCCAGAAGCCCTGCTTCAAACTCCTGCACTTAGTTTCAGGCATTAAGATGCTAGAGGTAACAAAAGTGTGTGCTACAGGAATGATGCTATCTTCCCCTCCTCTATTTTTACGTTTTTTAAGAATTTTCACAATGCTTTACAATTTTGCATTCTCACCATCAATGGATAAGGGTTCCAGTTCTCCACATGCTCACTCATATTTGTTTTCTATAGTATTTTTTTTTTTTTTTTTGGTTGTTGTTCTTTTAGCCATCATAGTAGGAGTAAAATGGTATCTCATTTTGGGTTTGATTTGCAGCTCTCTGATGGCTAATGATATTAAGCATCTGTGGTAGTTAAAGTTGTGTGTCAACTTGGCTTGGCCTGGTTTTGAGTGCCTGGGCAGCTGGATGTAGTTATTCCACATGATGAGATTGGTATTCATCTCCATAATGGAATCTGCCATGAGCAGCTTAGTAGCTGATTTCAGGGTGTGGCCTGCTTCCAGTATATAAGGAGAAGTTCAAGAAAACTCTCTAGTTTTTGGCATATCTGGGTCCTACATTTGGCTGAGTCTTCATCTCAGTGGCCTGCCATGTTGCCTGCTGATCTGGGGATTGTTACTGGACTTGAACTAGTGTTAGGCTGCTGTTGCTTGCTAATCTTGGGACTGTGGCATTTCACTTGTCCATCTTGAGTTTGCCAGACTCAACAGCCAACAGTTATGTAAGTCAGAAGAAGCTTCCAGCTCTAGTGGGCCTGGAACAGGAGGCAGAGCTGAAGGCTAGGGTTGGAGGGCCTTCACCCAGCCCCTAAAGGTGGCACTTTGAACTCAAAATTCTAGCCTCCTAAACTGTAAGAGAATAAACTTGTGTTTGTTAAAGCCATCCACTTGTGGTATTTCTGTTATAGCAGTACTAGAGAACCAAGATAGCATCTTTTCATGTTTTTGGTGACCACCCTCAGGCTTTCCACTGGCCCAGGCCTTTGCATATACAGTGCCTACTCTCTGAAATGTCTTCCATCTCCTTCTGTGCGGTAGTATGTTAATCTATCTGGGCCATGGTTTTGAATGGCTTTGCAGCTGGATGTAGTTATTCCCTATGATGAGATTGGATGTTGTATAATCACTTCCACAGTAGAATCTGCTGTGAGCATCTAATCAGCTGAAAGGGAGTTAGTTGTCTTCAGGGTTTGGCTTGCTTTCAGTATCTATGGAAGAGCTTTGAGAAAGGTCTCTGGCTTTGTGCTCCTGCACTTGGCCCAACTGTATCTCCACTTCCTGGACTTGAACCTACTGTGTTGCCTGCCAACCTTGGATTATTGACTTCACAGCCTGTGATCCACCAATCCTCTATTTTACCTGCCAGTTTTGGATTTGTCAACCTCAGCAGACAGCAGTCTGCAATATTGTTTGCCAGCCTGACATTTGTCCATGGACTTGGGACTTGCCAGGCTCTATAACTGCATGAGCCATTTGCTGGAGATTAATTTTTCTCTCTCTTTCTCTCTATATATACATAAAGGAGCTCTAGTGGTGCAGTGCCTAAAGCATTTGACTGCTAACCAGAAGGATAGCAGTTCAAACTCACCACCCACTCCATAGAAGAGGATAGGGAAATCTACTTCCATAAAGATTTACCACTTCAGAAACCCAGTGTGGGTTGCTATAGAACTTTCCATTCTTTACAACTGTGTGAGCCATTTCCTGGAGATTAATTTCTCTCTCTCTTTCACTGGTTTTGCTTCCCTAGAAAACCCAGCCTAAGACACTGCCTGCAAATCTGCCTTTGTGGTCCCCTCTGGGAAACCCACCTGAACTCTTTCAAAGACATCAAGGCTTGTGTGTTCACGACACTAGTTTACCTTTGGATACTTGGTACCTCATATCC
Organism: Orycteropus afer afer; assembly: GCF_000298275.1. Classification (NCBI taxonomy): domain Eukaryota; kingdom Metazoa; phylum Chordata; class Mammalia; order Tubulidentata; family Orycteropodidae; genus Orycteropus; species Orycteropus afer. Next base: position 1,116,333 of record NW_006922205.1, read on the forward strand.
TCCCAACAATGAAGTAAAACTGTGTTGAATGAATGAGTGAACAAATAAAGTTGGTAGTCCCACATACGTATGATGGTTTCTTATTAGTTGCCATGGAGTGAATTCTGTGTCAGAGTAGAACTGTGCTCCACAGAGTTTTCAAGGCTGTGAACTTTCAGAAGCAGATCACTAGGCTTACCTTCCAAGTGCCTCTGGGTGGGTTTGAACCACCAACCTTTCAGCTAGTAGTCAAATGGTTAAGTGTTTGCCTCACTCAGGGATGAAAGGCCAATGAAAACCTAGTCCTGTAGTGCACCTCCTCAGTGGGATTTCTGAATTAATGAACACATGTTGTCCAAAGCAATGCCATTCAAATCCTCTGCCTGGGCTTTATCAGGCCATTTGGCCTTGTAGAAGTCCTCTTGTGCATGAAGATGTCCCAGGTGACCAAGTAGGCCTCACTTAGTTCCCAGCCTCACCGTTCACAAGTCTGCACCCTCACTTCCTTCTCTTCTGGCCCATCATTTTCCTGTTCAAAGTCTTTCTGTCTCTACTAGACCCCCTTCCTGTGGCCTCCAGGATATCAGCCCTGCCCAACTGTTATTCTTTCTCTCTCCCTTATTTACAACATGGCTTCTTCCTAATGCTCCTTTTGGCTATCCATTTCCTCTCTCCAACTACCACTCCCTCAAGCCACACTCTTTTCTACACAGTTAATTTACTTGAGAGTTAGTCTATACTTTCTGTGTCCAATTCCTGACCATTCTCCCACCACATGTGCAGGCATCCCACCCTGTAGGGTGGCTGTAGCCAAGATCACCAAGAACTTCTGGTTTACAAATCCAGTTGATCATTTGCTTTCTGTCTTGGTAGTCTTTGACCCCATTGATTATATAGGGTTCTTAGCTACAGGCTATAGTAACCCAATGTATCATTTAAGAATGCAGTTAGCTGCAAGCAATGAAAAATTCAGTCAATAGTGGCTTAACAAGTCTGAAGATTGTTTCATGCAATACGAAATCCAGAGATCATCAAAGATGCTCTCAGTACAATGGATATACTAAACGGTAACCAGAAATCAGGAAAACTAGGTGGGATAACCAAAATTCAGTTAGGCAATTCCACTCTCTGGAATAGTTGTTGGGCCTAGGATGTATTTGACAGAATTCAAAGCACCTGAGAATTAACCAAAAGTTGGCTCTACTTGCCAATGGCTGCATGGATGACTGTGCTGGTAGCTGATGATTACAAAAAGTAACAGCAAAGAAAGAGACAAACTGAGCTGTGGAATTTTGGCTGTTTGTAGGCTGCAGCCATTTTGAATGTTTAAATTCACACACAAGTGGTGTGGCCATTTTGGGTATTTAAAGCAACAGTATTCTCACTCAGATTCCAGGGACTTAAGAATAGACTCCACTTGCCAAGGACAACACAGACAACCAGAGTCTGATGACTGGAATGGGGTGACATTCCTTTAATTACTCTTATACCCCACACCCTCTTTGTGAACAGAGGTGTGGCTATCACTCACCTCCACCCACCTTTTGGGCTGGTAGGAATTCCATCCCAGTCTCTGTGCTCTGATGGAGCCTGGGAGTGCTGCCCCACCACCCCTAGATTGTTGTTGTTTGTTTGTTTGTTTTTTATTATTTTTTATTATTGTTTTTTTTACATTTACTCTTTCTTCTTTGCTTCCAAGGTTCTAGGTTAGGGCCTTTCTTCTTCTTCTTCTTCTTCCTCTTCCTCTTCCTCTTCTTCTTCTTCTTCTCCTTCTTCTTTTTCTCTTTCCCTTTCCTGGTCCCCATTTCTTTCTTTCTTGTGGTTCTTCCCATCCCTTGTTTTTCTTTTTGCATTTTCCCCATTTTTTTCACTCATTATTCTCATACTCTACCTCTTTTCTCCTATTCCACCTCTCCAGAGATTTTGGGTTGTTTTTAATTTTTTCCCTATCTTTCTAGTTATATTTCTTTAGTCCTTTTAAAATATTTGTTTAAATATTTCATCTCATTTATTGCCTTTCTTCTTTCTTCTTTTTTCTTTCTCTTTTTTGGTGATTGTTCCTGTGTGGTTATGCAATGTGTGTTTTTGGTCCTCACTTTTACTTTTTTGGTTGTTTACTTGATTATTGTTTTTGTCTGAGTGGGAGACAACAACCATACTCATATGACCCAACCATACCCACACCTCCTGCAGCCCCACCTATTGAGTAAGGGCCACCAATTGCTTCTGCACCAACTGGCCAATGAAACACAATGGCCAATATAAACCTGACTCACCCTTAACTGTTCCACATGAACAACTAACAGAGATCTGTGCACCCACTCTCATTCAATATCACACCCACCAGGGGACAGGTGGTAAGTGTGTAAGTGCTGCCAACTAGCCAATAGAGGAGCACAGTACCCTGCTTACTCAGATGCACCAAAGAAAACAAAAATTTTAGGCAAATCACTCCAACATACAGTCACCAATTAAATATAAACATAGAAATGTCACAATGTCTCAGAGAAAAGAGACCATAATAGTGCACACACAATCCAGATAAAGCAATAGAAACTGGGATAGAGACCAAGAACATATCCCTGAAAAAGAAGCAGAATTGGAACTCCTGATAAGGAATTCAGAAGAATTATATTCAGGTACCTTCAATGTATTGAGAGATAGATCATGGAAAATGCTGACAAAATTAGGGAAAACACAGACAAAATACTAGAACAATTTTGGAAGAAAATACAAGAACAAAATGACAAAACAAATGAAAAATAAGAAATTATACAAAATCTACAGATAGAAATCCAGAAGATTAAACTAAATGCTCAGAAATAGATAACACATTGAATGGACAAAGGAGTTTAAACAAATTAATGGAAGACAGAAGTAGTGAGATTGAAGACAAATACCTCAATACTTCTTTAGAAAGGGCTCAATCAGAAAAGAGATCAAAACAAAATGAAGAAAACCTAAGGTTCATGTGGGACACTATCAAGAGTAATAACCTACATGTAATCTGAATCCCAGAACGGGAAGAGACAAAAAGCCTCAGAGAAGCTTGTTGAAGATTTGTTGGAATAGAATTTCCCTGATATGATGAGAGATAAGAAATATTCATTGAGAAGATGGGGCAATCTACTTCCATACTGATACTTCCTCGGAAACCCAAGGAGGGATCACTATGAGTCTGGTCTGACTTGACGGCACATAACAACTACAATAACATGAAATGGGGAGTGTATCCAAGAACATATATAGGGTTGGCAGACAATGGTCCTATAAGTTTATATGAATGATCAGAATTCCCAGGTGTATAATAGAGCTGACAAGGAGCAAG
>NW_006922205.1:1120354-1123118 GCF_000298275.1 Orycteropus afer afer
AGGAGTGCATGGAGGGATGGACACAGGGAAGAGGTAACTATGGGGAGGAAGTGGGAGGGGAGCTGTTGCATTGTGGTAAACTGTGGTCAATGTCAAGAGACAAAGTACATATGAACTGCTGTATGGAAAGTGAATTTGCTCTGTAAACCTTCACCCAAATCACAATTTAAAAAAGAAAAAAGAAAAGAAATATCCATTCAGAAATTCCAATGAACCCCAAACAGGATAGACCCCAAAAGAAAATCACCAAGGCATATCATCATCAAACTCACCAAAACCAAAGACAAGGAAAGAATCCTGAAAGCAGCACAGGAAAAACAAAAAGTTAACTATCAGGGGCAATCAATAAGACTAAGCTCAGATATCTTGGCAGAAACCATGTAGGCCAGAAGGCAATGGAATGATATATATAAAGCCTTGAAAGAAAAAAATTGCCAGCCAAGAATTATACACCCCCAAAATTTGTCTATCAAATATGATGATGAAATTAGGACAATTCCTGATAAGCAGAAATTAAGGGAACTTTTTTTTTTTAAACCAGACCAACCTTACAAAAGATGCCAAAGGGAGTCCTTTGGACATAGAACCAACAACAGCAAACAAAAACCAGCCATCAATAAACACGATGACATAATCGCAAACCAACCCAGTTATGGAAGTATGCAAAATAAAATAAGCTTACAAGATTGTAAACAGGAACTAGAGACATCAATTGACAAAGAAGAACTACCAATCAACAAGATCTATTCTCTAGGATAGATATATGTTAGGCCACAAAGCAAGCCTTAATAAATTTAAAAACATTGAAAAATTAGTGTAGTTATAGAACTTCTAAATGGTGAGGAAATCAAGAAAATTGTAAGATAGAATGGATGGTTCTAAACTTGGGAAGAAAAGAATAAATCACAGGGTAACCTCAAAGAAAAACGATAAACCTTCACATCAAAATATAAAACAAGTCAAGAACAAATAATTAGCAAATACTAAAACAATAGCAACAAAGGAAACGATAACATGATTCATACACAGAACAAGTGCAGCACAGAAAATTATATGAAACAAAGAAATGAGCAACACCATGAAAAACACATAACAAAATGACAGCAACTGAATGTTGCTGATAATTACACTGAATGTCAATGGATTAAATGCACCACTCAAGAAATAGAAAGTTACAGACTGGATAAGAAAATATAATGCATCAATATGCTGACTACAAGATACACACTGTAGAGGAAAAGATAAAAATAGACTAAAAATTGAAGACTGGAAAAAGATATATCAAGCAAATGGAAACCATAAAAGTGCAGGAGTAGCAATATTGATTTCTGATAAAATAGACTTTAAGACAAAAACCAACATCAGAGGCGAGAAAGGCTATTATTTAATGATTAAAGGATCAATTGAACAAGAGGACATAACAATAACAAATATCTATGCACTCAATGAAAGGGCCACAAAATATATAAATCAGACTTTAACAGGATTGAAAAGACAAATAGATGACTCCACAGTCATAGTAGGAAACATTAATACACAACTTTCAAAGATACAACAACTGGAAAGAAACAAAGACACAGAAGAACTAAACAATACAACCCACCAACTTGACCTCATAGACATCTACAGAGCACTTCACCCAACAAGAGCACAATACACATCCTTTTCCAGGGCACATGGAACATTCTCCAGGACAGATCTTATGTTAGGCCACAAAGCAAGCCTTAATAAGTTTAAAAACATTGAAATACTACAAAGCATCTTCTCAGATAACAATGCTATAAAATTAGAAATCAACATTAGGAAGATAAACAGAGAAAAGAGGAAACACATGGAAACTGAGTAACACTCTCCTTAAAAACAACTGGATAATAGAAGAAATGAAAATAAGATTAAAAAATTCCTTGAATCAAAGAATGAAAACATAACATACCAAAATCTTTGGGACAAAAGCAGTGATCAGAGGCCAATTTATAGCAATAAATGCACACACACACACAAAAAAAAATCAACACCTTAACCCAACATCTCCAACAATTAGACAAAGAGCAGTAAACAAATCAAAAAAGCCTACAATCACCAGAAGAAAAGAAATGATAAAGATCTGAGCAGAAATAAATGAAGTAGAAAATAGAAAGATAATAGAAAAAATCAACTAGACTAGAAGTTGGTTCTTTGAAAAGATTAATAAAATTGACAGACCACTGGCAAATTTAACAAAGGAAAAGGGAGAAAATATAAATGATATGAATGAAAAATGAAATGGGCAATGTCACAACAGAACTAAAAAAGGATAATATCAAGATACTATGAAGAATTGTACCCCAACAAATTTGAAAATCTAGAAGAAATGGACAGATTTCTAGAAACATACTACTTACCTAAACTAACACAGACTGAGGTGGAAAATTTGAGCAGACCCATAAGAAAAGAAGAAATTGAACACATTATAAAAAATTATCAACAAAGAAAATTCCTGGCCCAGATGATTTTGCTGGAGAATTCTACCAAACATCCAGAGAAAAGATGACACCAATCCTACTCAAACTATTCCAAAACATAAAAAAAGATGGAATGTTCATAAATTCATTTTATGAAGCAAGCATAACCTTGATACCAAAAACCAGGCAAAGACATCATTCAAAGGAAAACTACAGAACAATATCCCTCATGAATATACATGTAAAATTCTTCAACAAACTCCTAGCCAATAGTCTCCAACAACATATCAAAAAAAAAAATAGGAAGAAGGCAAAAAGAAAAA
>NW_006922205.1:1123284-1130840 GCF_000298275.1 Orycteropus afer afer
AATAAGAGGGATCTCTGCAAAACCAACAGCCAACATTATTCTCAATGGAGAGAGACTGAAACCATTCCCCTCATGAACAGAAACCAGACAAGGATGCCCTCTATCACCACTTCTATTCAACATTGTATTGGAAGTCCTAGCCAGGGCAATAGGCAAGAAAGGGAAATCAAAGCCATCTGAATTGGTAAGGAAGAAGTAAAACTATCCATATTTACTGATGATATGATCCTATATATAGAAAACCCAAGAGACTCAGCAAAAAAAAAACTACTGGAACTAATTGAGAGATTTAGCATAGTGGAGGGATACAATGTCAACATACAAAAATCAGTTGGATTCCTCTACACCAGCAAAGAGATTGCTGAAAATGAAATAAGGAAATCAATACCAATTACAATAGCTACCAAAATAAATAAATAAATAAAAGACTTAGGAATAAATCTCACTAGAGACATAAAAAACCTGTACAAAGAAAACTACAGAATACTATTACAAGAAACCATAAGATATCTACATAAATGGAAGAACATACCATGCTTGTGGATAGGAAGATTGAACATTGTGAAAATGTCAATACTACCCAAAGCAATCTATACATTCCAACAGATACATACACATACATTTTCAACACAGCATTATTTACATTAGCAAAAAGATGGAAACAACCTAGGTGCCCATCAATAGAAGAATGAGTAATCAAACTATGGTACATACACACAATGGAAGACTATGCAACACTAAAGAATAATATAGAATCTAAACACTGCATAAAATGGATGAACTTGGAGGATATTATCTAAGTGCAATAAGTCAAACACAGTAGGACAAATAATTTATTAGTTCATTATTGTAAAATGTCAAAGAAAGGTTTAGATATGGAAGGAAACTTTAATTGTTGGTTGCCAGGGGTGGGAGGGAAGAGGAGAGAACACTGCTAGATAGGTAGAAACAAGTATTGATTTGGGTGAATGTAAGGGGATTGTACCAAATGTGAATGATCAACACAGTGACACTGAGGAAGAGGAAGACATAGAGAGGTACATGGAAGGTACAGACAACAAAGATGAACCCTTTTGCATGTACAGTACTGCATTGTCAGTGATGGCAAGTATTGTCAGTGATGGATAAATGGGTGGATGGGCTGAATGATCAGGTATGCGTAGGCAGGGAGTAGTGTGCCCATGACCATGTACAGGGTTAGCAGACAATGTCTCTACATGTGTATTTGTATGTGTTATAAGAATGTCCAGATGTATAGTACAGCTGACAAACGGCAAGGTTGTGGTGGCTTCTTGGCCACAGCCAGCTACCCAGAGAGAGTGAGTAGTTGGACCTGTGGGCTGAGGACAATGGTTGCAGGGGACATGAAGTTCAATTGGTATAACATACTACACAAAAACATGGTTCTACATCCTACTTTGGTGAGTAGCGACTGGAATCTTAAAAGGTTGCGAGCAGCCATCTAGATGCAATGATGTGTCTCTCCTTATCCAGAGCAAAAAAGAAGGAAGAAAACCAAAGATGCATGGAAACAATTAGTCCAATGGACTGGTAGACCATGTCATCCTAAGTCTGTATGACCATGAGACCAGAAGAACTAGATGGTCCCCAGCTACCACTGTCAACCACTTGCAGGGGCTATTGGTGCAGGAGATCCTGGAGAGAATGGGAGAACTATGTGGAACAAAACTCAAAATCATGAAAATAAGACCAGGTTTGCTGGTAAGACCTCTGAGACTATGGTCCCTAGCCATTCTTATAACACATACAATACACATGTAGAAACATTGTCTGCTAACCCAGACAGAACCCTTCAGTTCTGGAATTGAACTCATTCCTGTGGCTGCCAGCCAAACAATAGGCAGGCATATGGAGTGAACGTTTACATCAGGTAGATACACTACTTGGAGCGATCAATCCTGGGAGAATGGAAGGGCAGTGTTTGGACAGGGAGGCAGCTCGGGAGGTGGGAGTAGGTGGGAGGGAAGGTCACAGGAAAGAGGTAAATATGCACAGATTGTGGGAAGAGAGCTGTTAAATTGTGGGGAATTGCAGTCAATGTCATGAGACAAAATGTGTATGAACTGCTGTATCAAAAATGAATTTGCTCTGTAAACTTTCACCCAAATCACAATAAAAATTTAAAAATAAAATAGGCAAAGACTTGATTACACATCACCAAAGAGAATATTCAAATGGTCACCAAACACATGAAAAGATGTTCAATGTTATTAGCTGTCAGAGAGATGCAAATCAAAATCACAATAAGATACCATTTCACTTTACCAGGATGGCTAACATTTAAACTAATAATAATAATAAATGCTGGGAAGTATGTGGGGAAATTAGAATCCTTATCCATTGCTGGTAGAAATACAAAATATTACAGCCATGTAGAAAACAATGTGACAATACCTCAAGAAACTAAAAAAGAAGTACCATAAACCAAACCAAAACCATACCTGCTGCCATCGAGTCAGATTCAACTCAAAGCAATCCCTCCTTGGGTTTCTGAGGCGGTATCATTATGTAAGTAGATTGCCCAACTTTCCAATTCTAATCCTAAGTATATACCCAAAAGGCTTGAAAGCTGAGACTCAGAGAGTTGTATATGAATGTTCATTGTAGCACTATTCACAATAGCCAAAAGGTGGAAACAACCTAAATGCCCAGCAACAGATAAATGGATAAACAAAACATGCATACAACGGAATACTATTCAACCAGCAGGAGAAATGAAGTCTTGATACATGCTACAGTATGGATGGAGCTTGAAGACATTATGCTGAGCAAATTAAGCCAATTGCAAAAGGACAAATATTGTATCACTTTACTTATACAAAAAGGTAAGAAAAGAGTTGTAGAGAACAAAATTTATTAATGATTACCAGGGGTGAAAGGGAAAGGAAAAAGGGAGGTTAACTGTGATAGCAAAATCGTATTTGTTAAGGGTAGGGTTGCACACTCAATTATTTTAAGTGCTGTAAATAATTTATACACCTGTAAAATTTGAATTGGCAAAAGTTGTGTGATAGATATATTTACAAAAATGACAAAAAAAAAAAATAGAGTAGCTGCTGAGGCTGTTTAGGTACAACCAAACATACCATGGGATTTGGTTGTTTGGTGGACATTTAGGGTCATGGTTTCATGAGACATTCCAGTTAACTGGCCTAATAACATGTTAGTGGTTCTGTTCTGCCTCCTGTTGCTTAATGCCTGGGGTCTTAAAAGTTTTAAGTAATTATCCATGCCACAGTCATTGGTCTCTATTCATCTGGAGCAACAGAGGAAGGACAGTCAGGAATAGGAGGAGATATGGAATGTGTGGCTAATCATCTCCATGAACAAACAACTGCCTCCTTTGCCATTAGACCAGGAATCACCAGCCGGATACAGGCAAGAGGAGAGACAGAGCCCCCAGGCAGGAAGCAGGAAGGAGGAAAGCCAGAGGTGAGCAGAGAGGTTTGGAACAGCTAAGAAAGACAAACTTGTCTGTCATTTTGTTATAATGTGGTGGCTTGCGTGTTGGTGTGAGGCTGGAGGCTGTGCCACCAGTGTTTCAAATGCCAGCAGGGTTGCCCATGGTGGACAGGTTTCAGCGGAGCTTCCAGACTGAGACAGACTCAGAAGAAGGAAAGAGGCCATCTACTTCTCAAAGAATTGTCCAATGAAAACCTTATGAATAGCAGTGAAACACTGTCTGATATATTACTGGAAAACTTTACGAATAGCCCTGAAGTGAATTTTATTTTAATGAACTTTATGAATAGCACTGCCCAATACAGTGCTGAAAGATGAGCCCCTCAGGTTGGAAGACATTCACAATATGACAGGGAAAGAGGTGCCTCATCAGAGTAGAAATGACTTTAATGATATGGGTAAAGTAGATCTTTCAGTACCTCAATTTGCTGATGTAGCATGAATAATTTGAGAAGAAACAGCTGCAAGCATCCACTAATAATCAGAACATGGAATGTACGACGTAAGAATCTAGGAAAATTGGAAGTTGTCAAAATTAAATGGAATGCATAAAGATTGATATCTTAGGCATTAGTCAGCTGAAATGGACTGGTTTTGGCCATTTTGAATCAGACAACCATATGATCTACTATGTTGGGAATGACAAGTTGAAGAGCAATGGCATGGCATTCATCATCACACAGAATGTTTCAAGATCTATCCTGAAGTACAATGCTGTCAGTGATAGGATAACATCTATATGCCTATAAGGAAAGTCAGTAAATATTATTATTATTCAAATTTATGCACCAACCACCAAAGCCAAAGATAAGGAAATTGAAGATTTTTACTAACATCTGCAGTCTGAAATTGACCAAACATGCAATTAAGATGTGCTGATGATTGGAATGCAAAAGCTGGAGACAAAGAAAAATTACTGGCAGTTGGAAAATTTGGCCTTGGTGATAAGAAATATCACAGGAGATCGTATGATAGAATTTTGCAAGACCAACAACTTATTCATTCCAAATACCTTTTTTCAACAACACATGGTGGCTGTATGCATGGACTTTTCCAGATGGAGTACACAGCAATCAGACTGACTACATATGTGGCAAGAGGTGATGGAGAAGTTCAATATCTTCAGGCAAAACAAGGCCAAGAGCTGATTGTGGAACAGACCATCAACTGCTCATAAGCAAGTTCAACTTGAAGTTGAAGACATTTAAAGCAAGTCTACGAGAGCCAAAATATGACCTTAAATATATCCCTGCTGAATTTAGAGACCAACTAAAGAAGAGATTTGATGCTTTAGGTCACTCCAGTGACCAAAAACCAGAGGAAATGTGGGCTGACATCAAGAACATCATCCATGAAGAAAGCAAGAGATCGTTAAAAAGACAGGAAACGAAGAACAGACCAAAATGGATGTCAGAAAAGACTCTGAAACTTGCCCTTGAATGGAGAGTAGCTAAAGCAAAAGGAAGAAATGACAAGATAAAAGAGTTGAACAGAAGATTTCAAAGAGCAACTTGAGAAGACAAAGTAAATTATTATAATGAAATGTTCAAAGACCAGGAATTAAAACACCAAAAGGGAAGAAAATGCTCAGTGTTTCTCAAGCTGAAAGAACTGAAAAAAAAATTTAAGCCTTGTGTTCCAATATTGAAAGATTCTATGGGAAAATATTGAATGATGCAGGAAACATTTAAAAGAAGATGGAAGGAATACACAGAGTCACTGTACCAAAAAGAATTGGTCAATGTTTATCCATTTCAGGAAGTGGCATATAATCAAGAACCAATGGTATTGAAGGAAGCAGTCAAGCCTGCACTGAAGGAAGTGGCAAAAAATAAAGCTCCAGGAATTGACAGAATACCATTGAGATGTTTCAACAAATGCATGCTGCACTGGAGGCATTCACTCAGCTATGCCAAGAGATTCGGAAGAAGCTAACTGGCCAACTGACTGGAAGAGATCCATATTTGTACCCATTCCAAAGAAAGGTGATCCCATAGAATGTGGAAATCATCAAACAATATCATTAATATAACACACAAGTACAACTTGTTGAAGATAATTAAAAAATGTTTGCAGCAGTATATTGACAGAAAACTTCCAGAAATACAAGTTGGATTCAGAAGAGGATGTGGAACGAGGGATACCATTGCTGATGTCAGATGGATCTTGGCTGAAAGCAAACAATACCAGAAAGATGTTTACTTGTGTTTTATTGACTATGCAAAAGCATTTGATTGTGTGGATCATAAAATTGTGGATAACATTAAGAAGAATGGGAATTCCAGAACACTTACCTGTACTCATGAGGAACCTGTAGATAGATCAAGGGGACATTGCATGGTTTAAAATCAAGAAAGGAGTGTGTCAGCATTGTATATTTTCACCATACTTATTCAATCTCTGTGCTGAGCAAATAATCTGAGAAGATGGACTATATGAAGAAGAACATGGCATCAGGATTGAAGGAAGAATCATTAACAACCTGTGATACACTGATGACACAACTTTGCTAGAGCAAATCAGCTGCAAAAGACCTCTTTCAAATGCTGAAGAGCAAAGATGTCTCCTTGAGGACTAAGGTGTGCTTGACACAGCCATGGTATATTCAATCACCTCATATGCATGTGAGAGCTGGACAATGAACAAGGAAGACCAAAGAAGAGTTGATGCTTTTGAGTTGTGCTGATGAAGAATGCTGAAAGTACTATGGACTGCTAAAAGAACTAACAAATCTGTCCTGGAAGAAGTGCAGCTGGAATGCTCCTTGGAAGCAAGAATGGCCAGACTTCATCTCACCAACTTTGATCACATTGTAAGAAGAGACCATTCCTTGGAGGATATCATGCTTGGTAAAGTGGAAAGTCAACAAAAGAGGGAAGGCCCTCAACAAGATGGATTGACACAGTGGCTACAATGTTGTGCTCAGGTATAGCACAGATTGTGGAGATGGCACAGGACTGATGTTTTGTTCTGCTGTACATAGGATCATTATGAGTTGGTGATGACTTTGCAGCACCTAACAACAACAACATGGTGAACTTGCTATAGAGTAGAATTGGTCTATAGGATCTTCTTGGCTGGAATCTAAATGGAAGCAGATTGCCAGGCCTTTCTTATTTGGTATCACTGGATGGGTTCATAGTCATGTGCAAACCATTTGTGCCACTCAGGGACCTAAGGACAAATACAAACTGGAAAAAAAAAAAAAAAAAAAAAAAATCAATTCCAACTCATGGGGACTCTTTTAGGACAGAGTAGAACTGCCACATAGAGTTTCCAAGGCTGTATATCTTCAAAGAAGCAGACTGCTTCATCTTTCTGTTGCAGAGAAGGTGGCATGTTCAAACCATCAACCTTTTGGTTAGCAGCTGAATGCTTTAGCAAGTACACCACCAGAGTGTCTCAAATTGAAAATGTAAGGATTCAGTTCTCCCAGTTGAAAATAAGGGAAGGGCCTCCCCTCCTCCCCTGTTCTTTCAGAATACACTTTGTATAACTTCTAAATTCTTTCTCTATCTCTCTGAAAAATACGTAAATCAAGTCTGTTTCCTCAAGGATGTGGGAGCCATCTCTTTTCAAATGTAACCATCAAAGAAGATGATACCCCTAACTTCCAGTTTCCTGGAATGCTATGGAAGCAGTGAGAATTTTTAACCTATAATAGTGATAACATAAAAAATGGACCCAAAGCATGTCAGTTGTTACATGCTTTATTTACTCTTAACAAAAGAAATTCCTGTCATCAAGATAGAAGCACATAATAAAGGCATTTCTGTCAAGGTTAAAGGGAATGCTTTAGCAGATCATGCTCCAAGAGCTGCTGCAAATGTAACTACTCAGTCTGTACCTATGTATGAGTTGAATGAAGTCATGGACATGGAGGTTCCACCTGTTAAAACAAAAATCACATTAAGCCAAAAATAGAAATTGAAGTTTATTGAAAATAAGATAACATTTCAGGGTAACATTTCAACTAGAGTGTCAAAAATGTGCCGAAGATAGAGCCTGGTGGAACCACTGAGACTATGGCCCCTAGCTGCCCTTCAGGTCTGGAATTGAACCCACACCTGTGG
>NW_006922205.1:1131035-1132825 GCF_000298275.1 Orycteropus afer afer
ACTGTGGTAAACTGTGGTCAATGACATGAGACAAAGTATATGTGAACTGCTGTATGGAAAGTGAATTTGCTCTGTAAATCTTCACCCAAATCACACACACACACAAAATGTTCCAAAGATGAGAGAACCTCAAAGCACTCTTATACCAAATCTTATTGGCATTGCCATGTTATGGGTTGAATTGTGTCTCCCCAAAAAAATATGTGTTGTGAGACTAAGGCATTTGACTACTAACCATTAGACTGGTGGTTCAAACCCACCAGCCACTCCTTGGAAGGAAGGTTGGGCAATCTACTTCCATAGTGATACTGCCTTGGTTTCTGAGGCATCTCTATGAGTCAGATGGACTCGATGGCAATGAGTTTATGCCTGGGGTTATAGTCCCACTTGGGTTTTCTTTGTTATGTTAATTAGGCAAAATTAGTGTAGGGTATGTCTCGAGTCAATCTCTTAAAAGATATAAAGGAGGCTCAGGCAAGATGGCAGACTAGGCAAAAAGACTGCACAGACCCTCTTCAAAAAAGAAAAGGGAAACCAATTAACACAGACACAGAAGATCATCTTGGACCCCTGAGCCTTGAAGGGAAGGATATAGAAGTGGACTAAACCCCAACTAGCAGAAGAATTTGTGTGAAAATAACAAAAAAGGAGACATACGGACCTGCGGTCTGGCAGTGATCCTGATGGCACAAACAGCTTGGAGATTCCTGAGTGGTGGTAGGACCTAATATTTAGCCTAAAAATCACTTTGCTAGCCAAAGACTGCACGCAGGACTGTGCATGGTGACTGTGGAACAAACGGAGAAGGTGAAGAGAAAGGTGGGCTGAACTGTGGACTTTTGCCGGTCCGAAGGGCCCCGCCAATTTGAAGGTTTAAAAAGTGGCTTGACTATTTTGGATATTTAAAGAGATAATGCTCTCACAGATTCCTGGGGCTTGAGAACACATTCTGCTTTCCAGCAACCCCAAGGACACTTGGGACCTGCAAGACTGAAAAGGTACGACATTCCTCTTGTTACTCTTATACCCCACACCTGCTTAGTGAAGGAAGGTGTGACCATCCCCACTCCCACCTACCTTCTGGGCCTACAGAAACTCCATCACAGTCTATGTGCTCAGAGGGAGCCTGGGTGCCCTGCCTTGTCCTCCACTGATTATTTTTTTCTCTCTCTTTTTTTATTTTAATTTTAATTTTTTTCTTTTTCAGTTTCTTTTTTCTGGTGATAAGATTGCTTGTATTTGTCTGTTTTAAAACACCTAATATTATTAATACTTTTGCCCTTTTTATTACTATTCTTAATCTTCCCACACCAGGTCCTAGTTTTCAGCATTTTTCTTTACCCTATGCCTGGTTAAAATTTTTATTTCTTTAATTTAAGGTGTTTTTTTTTCTTCTCCCCCTTTTTTCTCATGATTAACCCCATTCCTTGTTTTTCTTTTCACATTTTTCCTTTTTTATTCTTCATTTATTATTCTCCTTCCCTAATTTTTTTTTTCTTAGTACCCTATCCCCAGATGTTGAAGGTTTTCTTGTTTTTTCTTCTTTTTTTCCCTTTTTTTGGTTATTGTTTCTGTGTGATTACATGGTGTGTTTTTCATCCATGTGCTTTTAGTTTTTCGATGTTATTCAATTGTAATTTCTGTCTAACTGAGTGGGAGACAACAACAGTCCCCATAAGACACAACAACACCCACCACCTCCTGCAACTTCACTTACTGAGCGAGAACCACTACCTCCTTCTCCACCAATGGGCCAGAGATAAAAAACCACCAAGAGGGAGTTCTGGAAA
>NW_006922205.1:1152968-1164520 GCF_000298275.1 Orycteropus afer afer
GGCTGGTGGGTTTGAACTGCCAGCCTTCTGGTTAGCAGTCAAGTGCCTTAGGCACTATGCTACCAGAGCTCCCCAACTTCAGGTACCATGCTTTAATCTAACACAAATCTTAGAAAGAATACAGAATTGCTCTAGGGTGAAAGAAATCTTACCTTATCACAGTTGTCAAAATGACTCACAAGCCCAATACATAGATCTCTCTACATACTTTATGAATTTATCAGTATAGATAATAAAAATAACAGATTGCCTAAATGGAAATAAAATAGATTTATGCAATTTGCCCCCACTCTGTATTAGATTCTGGAACCCACTAAGGATGGGGTGATTGTCCATTGTCAACAATTTCTCAACAGAAAATTGGCTTGAGAAAGCCAATCAAACCATTCCCTCCCCACACAATTATACTGGAAGTAGCATGATCTGTGTTCCTTATGGGTACGTTGTATGGAGTATCAAATTATCCCACAATAAAAGTTCTGAACTCAAGTGATGAACCTCATGCTTTGGCATTACTCTGTTTAAACAGCGAAATATGATGGGTCAATACACATTAGGACTTTTAGAAGTTGAGTTCCTTTAGATGTCCGCTTATATAATGAAAGTATACACCAGACTAGTGATTTAAAGATCCTCATTTGGAATAAAAGAGACCTTCTGCCACAACATAATCCAGTAGCAGAAAAACCTGGGATGGGATGGGTATTCCTCCAAAGTGTTTTTACCCAACTGTAGTATTCCTTAGCTTGAAAAACCTATTTGCAATTTATCTGCTGCAAAGGCTCAAATTGCTGATGATATTGCAGATGGAATGTCAGCCCAAGAGAAATCTTCAGAATCTCCAGCTAATGTTTTAGATGATAGGATAGTTCTTTATTTCCTTCTACCCCAAGGAGGAGTTTGTGCTATTGTGAATACCTTCTGCTTCACCTGGATTAATACCACAGGAGAAGCAGAACAAAATATTAGAAAAATTCACCAGAAAGCTGTTCTTTTTAGGTGTCATTGACTCAGTTTCAATTCATAGTGACCCTATGTACAACAGAATGAAACACTACCCATTCCTGCACCATCCTTACAATCATTGCCATGCTTGAGCCCAGCATCATAGCCACTGTGTTAATCCATCTCATTGAGAGTCTTCCCCTTGCTGACCTTCGATGATATCCTTCTCCAGGGATTGATCCCTTCTGACAACATGATCAAAATATGAGAGATGAAGTCTGGCCATTCTTGCTTCTAAGGAGCATTCCAGCTGTACTCTCTCCAGTACAAATGCATCAGTTGCTCTGTGATCTCCTTTATTCATTGTCCAGCACTCCAGCTATCAGGATATTGAAAATATTAGTTGGCTACATTCAATACCTTATATGTCTGACTCTCCTTTTTTTTTTTTTTTAAGATATCTTTAGTTGGTTACCCCATACAACCAACTAAATCCAAAATATCTTAATATATAAGGTATCTTTAGTTGGTTCCTGGTTGCACCCTATTTTACAAACCAGGTTAAAATTTTGATTGCTATAATAATCACTGTTGTTGTTGTTGTAATGTGCTGTCGAGTTGGCCCCAACTCATAGCAACCCCTCCTTGGGTTTCCATGGTGGTATCACTACAGAAGTAGATTGCCCAACCTTCCTTCTGAGGAGTGGCTGGTGGGTTTGAACCAGGAGCCTTCTGGTTAGCAGTCAAATGCATTAGGCACTATGCTACCAGAGCTCCTAATAATTACTGTAGATATTATTAAATGTTTATGAAATGCTTGTTTAATACATATAACCAAACTGTAATGCCCCTTGCTACGCAGAGGGTTATGTATCTTGAAGAAACTAAGTTTAGAGGAGACTGACCTCACACTTTGAGTTAGCCTTTTTATATGTTACTTTCCTTATATGGTATACTGTGGCAACAAGCACAGATTGGTTGACTTGGGTTTTGATACCAGGAAAGTCAACCATATACAGGAAATAGAAGCTAGCAAGGTTATGGTTTGCTGGTGTGGAGTTTAGCTAAGTGACTCCATCTAGGGCCTAATATACTCAGGTTAACAATTCCTCTCCTTTGATCATAGTCTCAGTTTACTGAGAGGTATGATCAAAATTTAAGGTAAGGCTCTACTAAATACTCTTGATTACCACGTTATCTTCCAGGTGAGGTGTCTGTAAAGTATTAACAGGTCTTACTGTCAGGTTTGTATCCTTGAAGGCCAAACAATGCTTAATTTTCCCTTTGTGGTTGCAAGCTTAATGAAATTATGTGGTGATTTATTAGTAGCTGGGACAACCATTTAACATCTTTGAGAGAATAAAATGAAACAAACCAAAAAAAGCCAAACTCACTGCCATCGAGTCGTTTCAGACTCATAGCAACCTCCATTGGGTTTCCGAGCCTGTAAATCTTTATGGAAGCAGATCGGCCTGTCTTCTTTCTGTGGAGCAGCTGGTGGGTTGGAATCACTGACTTCCCAGTTAGCAGTCAGCTGCCTTATCCACTATGCCACTAGAGCTCACAAAATGAACCAAGGGACCACAATTATAAGGAAAATAATGCCCAAAGTTTGGAGTGCACTTCAGGGCGAAGGTCCCCATGACTCAAACCAGTTAAGGTCAAATAGGTTGAAAAATTACTCCAGTTAGATTTTACTTGATTAAGCCAGGTGGGTTTTCCTATTTCATATAATTGAATCTACACCTCCCCAGGACTGTTGATCCAAGTACAACAGTTGGTATTAGCTACCCCACAGATTCTTCCTTGCTCAGCAAGGAGATACGTGAGGGTTATTCTGTTATCTAGCATAACTTCGGTGAAGGACTCTGCACTTCTCTGAATTGCTTGGTAAGGCCCTTCTAGTCATGGTCTCTGTAACTCCCACAAGATGACTGGGTGGGACTCTGCAAGCATGAGATGCTTGTTTTCCACCAAGGGGATTGGAGAGCTGGCTAATAATGTAAATAAGGTGTATGGAACCCTAATGTAGGGATTGGTCAGTTGTTTGTTTTTTGTATTTTTATGATGATTTGGGTGAAAGTTTACAGAGCAAATTCATTTTGCATACAGCAGTTCAAACACATTTTTTTTTCATGACACTGATTGCAATTCCCCACAATGTAACAGCTCTCTTCCCATTTCCTCCCCAGAGTTACCTCTTCCCTGTGTCCTTCCCTCCCATACACTCTCACACCCTCCTCCCCAAGCTGTCTCCCTGTGCAAAGACTGCCCTTCTGTTCTCCCATGATTGAGCACTCCAAGGAGTGTACCTACCTGATGTATGCTTGTCTGTTGTTTGGCTGTGAGCCATAGGAATGAGTTCAGTTCCAGACTTGAAAGGTAACTAGGGGCCATAGTTTCAGGGGTCTCACCAGACTCTATCTGACCAGCAAATGAGTTTTTTTTTTTTTTATGATTTTGAGTTTTGTTCCACATTATTTTCCCACTCTATCCAGGATCTCCTGCAGCAATTCCCCTTTGAGTAGTTGACAGTGATAGCTGGGCACCATCTAGTTCTTCTGGTCTCATGGTCATAGAGGTTGAGAATCATACAGTCTACTAGTCCCTTCGACTAATTGGTTTTCTTCATTCTTCTTTGTCTTAGATGAGGAGAGACCCATTGTTGCATCTAGAGGGCCACTTGCAAGTATTTAAGACCTTAGTTGCTACTCACCAAAGTAGGAATGTAGAGCAATGTTTTCGTGTAGTATGTTATGCCAATTGAGCTTCATGTCTCCTGCACCCATGGTCCCAAGCCCACAGGTCCAACTACCCGCTTCTTTGGGGTAGCTGGCCATTACCAAGAAGTCACCACAACCTTGTCCATTGTCAGCTCTACTATACACCCAGACATTTTTATAGAACATAGAAATATGCTTGTAGAAACATCATCTGCTAACTCTATACATGGTCATGGGCACACTGCCCCCTGCCTAGACATACCTGATCCTGTCCACCCATCTATCCATCCATAGATCAATGTTTGTCATCACTAACAACACAGAATTGTGCATGAAAAAGGGTTCATCTTTGTTGTCTGTACCTCCTATGTACCTCTCTCTGTCTTCCTCTTCCTCAATGCCACCATGTTGATCACTAACTTTTGGTACATTGCCCTTCCCTTCACCTAAATCAATACTTGTCTCTACTTATCTATCAGTGTTCCCTCCTCTTTACTCCCATCCTTGGTAACCAACAAGGAAAGTTTCATTCCATATATAAACCATTCCTTGACTTTTTCCAGTAATGGAGTAATATACCATATCTGTCCTTCTGTGATTGACTTATTTCTCTCAGCATAGTGTCCTCCAAGTTCATCCACGTTATGCAGTGTTTCACATTCTACATTATTCTTCAGTGTTGCATAATATTTCATTGTGTGTATGTACTATAATTTGGTTATCCATTCTTCTGTTGATGGGCTCTTAGGTTGTTTCCATCTCTTTGCTATTGTGAATAGTGCTGTGATGAACATGGGTGTGCTTTTCCGTTCTTTTCCTGGCTTTCACTTCTTTAGGATATATCCCTAGTAATGGGATTGTTAGATCAAATGGTATTTCTAATTCTAACTTTTTAAGGAATTGCCATACTGCTTTCCACAGTAGTTGTATCATTTTACAGTCCCATCAGCAGCGTATGAGAGTCCCAATCCCTCCACATCCTTACCAGCATTTTTTTATTTTCTATCTTGTTGAACTTTGCTATTAGTGCTGGGGCAAGATGGTATCTCATTGTTGTTTTGATTTGCATCTCTCTAATGGGAGCTCTGGTAGCACAGTGGCTAAGACACTTGCCTGCTAACCAGACGGCTGGTGGTTCAAACCCACCAGCCACTCCTCGGAAGGAAGGTTGGGCAATCCTACTTCCGTAGTGATACTGCCTTGGAAACCCAAGGAGGGGTCACTATGAGTCGGGTTTGACTCGATGGCACATAACAACAAATGGCTAATGATAATGAACGTTTTTTCGTGTATTTGCTGGCTGCCTGAATATCCTCTTTGGTGAAGTGTCTATTCATGTCTTCTGCTCATTTTTTAATTGGATTGTTTGTCCTTTTGTTGTTGACGTGTTGGAGTTTTCTATAAATTTTGGAAATAAGTCCCTTGCCAGGTATGTTATTGCCATATTTTTTTTCCCCAAAACAGTAAGTTCTCTTTTTACTGTTTTGGAGAAGTCTCTGGAAGCACATGAAAATTTAATTTTTAGAAGGTCTCATTCATCTAGTTTAGCTTTTGTTGTTTGTGCATGTTTTGTTGTGCTTGATAGTCTATTTATGCCATATACTAGGGCCCCTAAATTTGCCCATTTTTTCCTTGAGGAACTTTAGTTTTAGGTTTCATGTTTATGTCTTTGATCCATCTGGAGTTAGTTTTTGTGTATAGTGTGAAGTATGGATCTTGTTTCATTTTTCTACAACTGGGTATCTAGTTTTGCAAGGACCATTTGTTAAAGAGACAAATCTCTTCCCCATTTAAGGGATTTTGGCCCTTTGTCAAAATCAGCTGACCATGGGTTGATGAATCTACTTCTAGGTTCTCAATTCTATTCCACTGGTCTATTTGTCTGTCATTGTACTAATACCAGGTTGTTTTGACAACTGTGGCTGTATAGTAGGGTTTTAGATTTGGGAGTGTGAGACTTCCTACTTTGTTCTTCTTCTTCAATAGTGCTTTGCTTCTCTGAGGTCTTGTTGCTTTCCATATAAAATTAGTGATTGGTTTTTCCATATCCTTAAATAATGTTGGGATCTAGACTGGGATTGCATTGAACGTATCGATTGCTTTGGGTAGTATTCACATTTTCACAATGTTTAATCTTTCTATCCATGAGCATAGCATGTTTCTCCATTTATGTAGATCTCTTACAGTTTCTTGAAGTAGTGTTTTTTAGTTTTCTTTGTACAGGTGTTTTTTTTTGTCCCTGGTAAGACTTATTCCCAAGTATTTCATTTTTTTTTGGTAGCTATTGTAAACGGTACTGATTTCCTTTTCAGCAATCTCTTTGCTGGTGTAGAGGAATTTGTTTTGGTTACCTAGTGCTGTTCTGACAGAAATATACCACAAATGGGATGCTTTAACAACAAGAGTTTATTCTCTTACAGTTTGGAGGCTTTAAGTCCGAGTGCAAAGTGCCAGGCTTTAGGGGCTGGGTGAAAGCCCCTGAACCTCGGGCATCAGCTTGGCCTCTTGCTCCCAGCCCACTGAAGCTAGAGGCTTTTCTTCACTCAGACAGCCCAAGGTTGACAAGTAAAAAGGCACAATCTCGATGTTACCAAACCACATGGCAGGCTATTAATTCAAGTCCAGTGAGAGTCTCAAGGTTAGCAGAGCATGGCAGGCTGCTGAACAATGACACGGCTACATGCAGGGTTCAAGCATGTCATAAGCTAGAGACTGTTCCCCAAGGGTTCTCCTTATATACTGGAAGCAGACCACATCCCTAAGGCAGGCACTCAGCTGCTCACAGTAGATTCCACCATGGAGTTGATTACCAGTCTCATCATGGGGAATACTACATCCAGCTGCCCAGCCACTCAACCAGGCCCAGCCAAGTTGTCACACAAACTTAACTACCACAGAATCCATCTGACTTTTGTATGTTGATCTTGTATCCTGCCACTATGCTAAATCTCTCAATTACTTCCAGTAGTTTTCTTGTTGAGTATCTTGGGTTCTCTATGTAAAGGATCATCATATCATCAGCAAATAGTGATACTTTTACTCCTTCCTTAAAATTTTGTTGCTTTTGATTAGGGATTGGTCAGTTTTGCCATCCCTCTAGTTTTCAAATAAGCCATCCCAGAAGGGAATAGGGGAATCTCACTATCATCAAGAAAGAAGAGCCAGGAGTGGAGAATGAATCTGAGATCCCTGGGCTGAATCTCCTCAACCCAGAAGACAGAGAGCTGTGACAACACAGAAAGCAAGAAGCAGCAGTAGAGAAATGGCAGCAGCAGAGGCAACAGAACCAAGAGACCTGTGTGAGACAGAGCGGTGGGCTTCCTGGCTCATGGAATGAGAAAACTGAGTGCCTTCAGACTGAGCCTTACTGGCAGAGTGGGGGTACCTCTAGGGATTTATCAACAGTGCTAAAAGAGCTGTGAAACACTTGCTTGAGCAGGGTAGAGATCAGGCTGAGGGGCCAAGGACTAGAGAGAGACTGCATTTGGCCATGATTGAAGGGAGCTGTTCTGAACAAAGAATTGTAGCCTGAGCATTCCTGGTCCTTAATTGTAACCTGTTTCTTCGCTAATAAACTCCATAATTTTGAATAATATCTGTGAGTTCTGTGTAGTGATTGCAACAAATTATCAAACCCAGAAGAGAAGGGTTTGACAATGTTCAGTCATTGCCATAAGTTAAGTTAAGCCTGTGGCTTCCCATCTCAACTTTTGTCTTTTAATTAGCCCACCAGTGTTGAAAGAGAGCTTGTGTACAAAGAATGCTGCCAAAGCAAGCGGGGCAGCTTCATCTGTGATTTTGAATCTAGAATGTCTAAGGAAAATGGCTTCTAAATGGGCCTTAAAATACACAACTGATTCATTTTTCCTTTGTTTGCAGGTTTGTGTTATAGACCAATCTGTCCTGGCAGAAAACTTTCTAGATACAGCCTTTAAAAAGTCATTGTGTTAGACTGGGTTATCTAGAGAAACAAAACCAGTAAAGCTTATATATATGTATATATATAGAAATTTATATTAGGAAAATGACTCACACACTTATAGAAACTGGCAAGTCAAAAGTTCCTGGATCAAACATCAAGCTGGAGGCTTTTCCATGTCAAGCTGGAGGCTTTGCCCAACTCTTGCAGCTGTAGAGCCTGAGGAGCTCAAGGCTGGTAGGCAGTAAACCAGCTGTTGACTCCAACGAATGACGAATCCAAGATCTCCAGGCCAAATGGTGGACTGTTCACTCACGGACAGTTGTAGGCAGCACAACAGAATCCTGATCCACAGAAGAATGTCTCTTTTCCCAGGATGTCCATAGCCATACTGGAAGCAGGCCACACCCCAAGGGAAACTCCCTTTCAACAGATTGGCTGCTCAGAACATAATAATCTGATCCCATCATGAGAATAACCACATCACAACAGCTTAAACCACACAGAATTGTGGTCCAGGCAAGTTGACACACAGCACCAAATATGATAGTCCACCCCTTGTCAACTTGGCAGTTGTACACATCTTCTTAACCATATATAATGTCTAAAGAAGGACAATTATAAAGTCATATTTGTGCCTAACATGATACGCTAACACGCATACAACCGAAACGCATTAATCTTATTTACATTTCACAGTTCCTAACCGAAGGAAACAAAAGTATTTGATGGACATATATAATACATATAATATAAAACAATCACAGTTCTTGTGTCTGCAGCTGATTATGTGGTCATAGCTTATATTCAGAACTACCTTCTTCCACCACACATTCTGTATTTTCCCTGTCCTCAGCAAGCACCTCAGCTGGTGTGGTACTTTACCTGGTGGGGTGACAAAACCTTCATTCCTGAAGGGTCTGGGCCATTATCAGTCATATCAGAATTGGGCTGCTGTAATTTTCCATTGACTTTAATCACAGGGCATGGTAGTAATAAGAGACATCCTAAAGAATCTCTTGTATTCCAAACATATTCTTCTTTACCTCTGTTGTATAAAGCCAATCAAATTTCCTTTTGGTAATCAGGATCTATCACACCAGATAGTACAGTAATGCCCTTCTTTGTCTGTTGATCCAGAGGCATGAAGAAGCCAAAATGGTCAGGTGGTATTCTTAATTTCCAGTTCAATGCAATCAGTATTGTGTCTCCAGGTAGGAGTGTACCTCTCTTTGGGACTAAGATCTCCAGACCCGCAGAGGATAGGGTAGCAGGGACAGGAAGCTAAATTTTTTTGAGTGGGTCACTAGGGTAACAGTGAGTGGCACCACTCCTATTTCCACCCCTTGGTTCCTGAACCCATGAATCCTGGCTTTTGGAGAAACAGAACCATATATTGGATGCTGGTTTAGAGCATATACAGCCTCCTGGAGAACATTGCCCCAACCCTTCAAAGTATTGCCACCTAACTGATGCCGTAATTGTGTTTTCAGGAGGCCATTCCATCATTCTATCAAGCCAGCTGCTTCAGGATGATGGGGAACATGGTAAGACCAGTGAATTCCAAGAGCACAAGTCCATCGCCACACTTCATTTGCTGTGGAGTCCCTTGATCTAAAGCAATGTTGTGTGGGATACCATGATGGTGGGTAAGGCATTCTGTAAGTCTACGGATGGTAGTTTTGGCAGAAGCATTGCATGCAGGGAAGGTGAATCCATATCCAGAATAAATATCTATTCCGGTAAGAACAAAATGCTGTCCTTCCCATGATGGAAGTGGTCCAGTGTAATCAACCTGCCACCAGGTTACTGGTTGATCACCCCAAGGAATGGTTCTATATCATGGACTCAGTATTGGTCTGTGCTGCTGGCAGATTGGGCACTCAGCAGTGGTGGTAGCCAAATCAGCCTTGGTAAGTGGAAGTCCATGTTTCTGATCCCATGCATAACCTCCATCTCTGCCACCATGGTCACTTTGCTCATGAGCCCATTGAGCAATAACAGAAGTAGCTGGGGAAAAAGGACAGCTGGTTTCCATTGAATGTGTCACCTATCCACCTGATTGTTAAAGTCCACCTCTGCTGAGGTCACCTTTTGGTGGGCATTCACATGAGACACAAATACCTTTACTTCTTTAGCCCATTCAGAGAGATCTATCCACATACCTTTTCCCCATACATCCTTATTAGCAATCTTCAAATCATGCTCCTTCCAAGTCCCAGACCATCCAGCAAAGCCATTAGCCACAGCCTATGAATCCATATATAATCGCACATCTGGCCATTTCTTATTCCATACAAAGTGAACAGCAACATGCACAGCTCCGAGTTCTGCCCATTGGGAGGATTTCCCTTCACCACTGTCCTTTAAGCAAATCCTAGAATGGGGCTGCAGTGCCACTGCTTTCCACTTTCAAGTGGTGCCTGCATATCATGCAGACCCATCTGTAAACCAGGCATGAGTTTTTTCTTCCTCAGTCAACTGATCATAAAGAACTCCCCATGAGGCCATAGGTGCAGACTGGGAGAGGGAAGGTAATGTGACTGTAGTGGAGACCATAGGCATTTGGGCCACTTCCTAATGCAACTTACTTGTGCCTTCAGGTCCTGCTCGAGCCCAATGTCTGATATATCACTTCCATTTAATGATGGAGTGCTGCTGTGCACATCCAACTTTATGACTCTGTGTGTCAGACAACACACAGTTCATGATGGGCAGCTCAGGCCTCATGGTGACATGATGGCCCAGGGTTAGGTGTTCAGTCTCTACCAAAGTCCAGTAACAAGCCAAAAGCTGTTTCTCAAAAGGAGACTAGTTATCTGCAGAGGATGGCAGGGCTTTGCTCCAAAATTTTAAAGGTCTGCGTTGTGATTCACCAATAGGGACCTGCCGAAGACTCAAAACAGCATCTCTATCTACTACAGATACTTCAAGCACCATTGGATCAGCTGGATCATATGGCCCAAATGGTAGGGCAGCCTGCATGGCAGCCTGAACCTGTTGCAGAGCCTTCTGTTGTTCTGGACCTCATTCAAAACTAGGAGCTTTCTGAGTCACTTGATAAATAAGACGAAGCAACACACTCAAATGAGGGATATGTTTCCTTCAAAATCCAGAGGCCCACTAGATGTTGTGCCTCCTTTTTAGTTGTGGGAGAAGCCAGATACAATAACTTATCCTTCATTTTAATAGGAATATCTTGACATGCCCCACACTATTGGACTCCTAGAAATTTCACTGAGGTGGAAGGTGCCTGAATTTTCATTGGGTTAATTTCCCAACCTGTAGCACACATATGTCTCACCAATAAGTCTAGAGTCATTGATACTTCTTCCTTACTAGGTCCAATCAGCATAAAATCATGAATATAATGGGCCAGTGTGATGTTTTCTGGAAGGGAAAGGTGATCAAGATCCCTATGGACTAAATTATGACAAAGTGCTGGGGAGTTAATATACCCTTGAGGAAGCACTGTGGAAGTATACTGCTGGCCTTGCCAGCTGAAGGCAAACTGCTTCTGATGGTCCTTTGAAATTGGTATCGAGAAAAAGGCATTGGTCAGATCAATAGCTGCATACCAAGTACCAAGAGATGTGCTAATTTTCTCAAGCAATGAAACCACATCAGGAATACCAGCTGCAATTGGAGTCACCACCTGATTAAGTTTATGATAATCTACTGTCATTCTCCAAGATCCATCTGTTTTTTGCACAGGCCACATAGGTGAATTAAATGGGGATGTGGTGGGAATCACCACCCCTGCATCCTTCAAGTCCTTGATGATGGCATTAATCTCCGCAGCCTCTCCAGGGATGCAGTACTGCTTTTGGTTTCCTATTTTTGTAGGTAGAGGCAGTTCTAATGGCTTCCACTTGGCTTTTCCTACCATAATAGCCCTTACTCCACATGTCAGGGAGCCAATGTGGGAATTCTGCCAATTGTTCAGTACATCTATTCCAATTATG
>NW_006922205.1:1165394-1167780 GCF_000298275.1 Orycteropus afer afer
AAAGCAGGTCTGGTACTTCAACTTGACTTAAGGTAGGCCATCGCATAATCAATGCTTCAGTAAGCCAACCACATAAACTATTAGATCCTTTCCTAACCTCTCGAGCTGAAACATTGAATTAAGAATCCGTACTTAGTGGGCCTAAATCAATAAACTCAGACTGATCCAATCTTACATTCCTTACACCATTATCCCACACCCTCAGTAACCATTCCCATACATATTCTCCAGGTTTCTGTCTGTACATGTTAGCAAAATCAAGTACATCTTTTCAGGTGTAGTGTACCACCTCCTCAGTCACACTTTTCTTTCACCTTTTGGGGCTCTTTTGGACTTAACTTTAGTTATAGGTCTAGCAGCAACAATGGGTGGTTGAGGCAGTTCCTAAGAACATTCAGGAATGTCTCTCATGGCCTCTGCCTCAGGCTATGACCCAGCAGGACCAATTTGGCTAATCCCATCAAACTGAGTTGGAGGGGATAATGGTTTTACAGTAATCCCTTCAGATGGGAGGTATTCAACAGAATTTACAGGCTCCATATCTTGATTTTCCTGATTATCTGCCCATATGTCCCCATTCCGGGTTTCAGGATCCCATTTTTTCCCAATCATTGCTCTCACTTTAACTTCAGTCACCATTCTGGGTTGGCAATTTAATTGTTGTAGTTCAGTCACCCTTACAATAAGACTCTGGGTTTGGTTTTCAGCAATATCAGCTCTGTTACTAAAAGAAATAAGGCATTCTTTCAGAGCACAATTGGAAACACTGAGGTCTTTTTATGTGGCACTTAAGCCAAGACTCAGCAGCTCTGAGCTCATCTCACTCTTTCACCACTTTGTGTAGTGTAAGTAGGACCAAACAACCAGCTTCCTTATACTCCTCATGCTGACAAAATTGCAGAAAAGTATCAAATATGTGATCACCCAGAGCCTCACTTCTCACAAGTACTTGATCTATTGGTGGTATTATTTTGCATATTAATGTTGCCACCTCACACCAAGGATTAGCAGGGCACTTTTTACTAACAGAGGCAGGGTCACTAGTGTTCTTACCATTAATCAAATTGGAGAACCAATTTAGGAAGCCCATCCTTATGATTTTGTCTCTCTAGACCCACTCTCGGTACCAAAAGTGTTAGACTGGGTTCTCTAGAGAAACAAAAACAGTAAAGCTTATACATATGGATATATAAATGTGTCTTAGGAAAATGACTCACACACTTATAGAAGCTGGCAAGTCCCTGGATCAAATGTCAAGCTGGAGGCTTTTCCACGTCAAGCTGGAGGCTTTTCCCAACTCTTGCCGCTGTAGGGCCTGAGGAGCTCAAGGCTGGAAGGCAGTACACCAGTTGTTGACTCCAATGAATGATGAATTCAAGATCTCCAGGCCAAATGGTGGATTGTTCACTCACGGACAGTTGTAGGTGGCACAACAGAATCCTGGTCCACAGAAGAATGTCTCTTTTCCCAGGATGTCCATAGATATACTGGAAGCAGGCCACACCCCTAGGGAAACTCCCTTTCAACAGCTTGGCTGCTCAAAACATAATCATCTGATTCCATCATGGGAATCACCACATCACAACAGTTTAAACCACACAGAATTGTGGTCCAGCCAAGTTGACATAGAGTCCCAACTATCACAGTCATCTAGTATTTTTCAGGCCTTATGAGGGGTGTAAGACTCAGGCGACTCTGAATCTCTAAAATCTTCTTCTAGCTATACCATTCTACTTCCTGCATGCTTTTTTTATGCATTCCCTGGTAATGTGTACTAATTAATAAAGATCTGGCAAGCCAGGTCCATACACACCAATTTAAATTCTAAATTCTTCATAGAACTTTTTGGGCTTTTCTGTAGGTTTGGGAAATTTCTTAATCATAGATCTTAGCTCATGTTTGGACCAGAGAGTATAGGTGACTTGCAGGAAGCTGAACTCATCCTTTGTTAGTTTTATTTTAAAAGGCAATTGCTTAACTGTTTCCTCATGATAAACATT
The DNA here is from genome assembly GCF_000298275.1 of Orycteropus afer afer. Taxonomy (NCBI): domain Eukaryota; kingdom Metazoa; phylum Chordata; class Mammalia; order Tubulidentata; family Orycteropodidae; genus Orycteropus; species Orycteropus afer. Next base: position 1,167,395 of record NW_006922205.1, read on the forward strand.
TGTGACAATGGGTTAGCAGAAGGAGAGTAGTTAGGTAAAGAAGTCTGAGAAGGAGCTGAGGGGGGTGGCACATGTTCATTCAGGAAATTTGTCTTTGAAACTTCCTAAGTTCTTAACTTTTCAGTAGCTTTTGGTAGCTGTTTTGGTTACCTGGTGCCACTCTGACAGAAATATACCACAAATGGGATGGCTTGAACAAATAGGAGTTTATTCACTTAAAGTTCAGGAAGCTAGATGTCCAAATTCAAAGTGCCAGGCTCTAGGGGCTGTGTGAAAGCCCCTCAATCTTGGGCTTCAGCTCAGCCTCTTGTTCCCAGCCCACTGAAGCTAGAGGCTTTTCTTCACTCAGACAGCCCAAGGTTGACAAGTAAAAAGGCACAGTCTTT
>NW_006922205.1:1168664-1174776 GCF_000298275.1 Orycteropus afer afer
ATCTAGATGGCAGCTTGCTAGCTTTTAAGATCCCAGTCACTACTCACCAAAGTAGGAGGTGGAACAATGTTTTGTATAGTATGTTATGCCAATTGAGCTTGATGTCCCCTGTGACTATGGTCCCAAGAAAAAGGCACAGTCTTGATGTTACCAAACCACATGGCAGGCCCTTAATTCAAGTCCAGTGAGAGTCCCAAGATCAGCAGAGCATGGCAGGCTGCTGAACAATGACATGGCTACATGCAGGGTTCAAGCATGCTATAAGCTAGAGACCATTCCCCAAGGGTTCTCCTTATATACAGGAAGCAGATCATATCCCTAAGTCAGGTACTCAGCTGCTCACAGTAGATACCACCATGGAGTTGATTACCACTCTCATCATTGGAAATACTACATCCAGCTGTCCAGACAGTCAACCAGGCCTAACCAAATTGACACACAAACTTAATCACCATAGTAACGAACCCTTTAATGAGGTGATTAGGAGTTCTGACATTGCTTTGAGAACTTAGAATATCAAGTAAAATAAGCATCCCATTACCTTTGTCTAATTTGCATATCTTTTTCTTACCACTGTGCTTTGCAAATTAACTAGGCTATCTAATTGAAAAGTTCCTCATAATGGCCTTGTAAATCTAAATTGTCTTTAGCAAGAATTTGCCATTTTTTTTCTCACCAGTGTTTTCCAGCTCCAACATTTTCTTTTCTTTTCTTTTTTTTAATGCAGGTTATTGAAATATAATTTATGTACAGTGAAATACACAAAATTAAGTGACATGGGTCAATACATTTTTTTTGCAGTGTTCCCTTCCCTGCCCTCCCACCCCTAGCAACCAACAAAGAACGTTTCCCTCTATATATAAACCTTTCCTTGACCCTCCACAACAGTGAACTAATACTATAGTTCACTACAATCAATTCTGTGATTGACTTATTTCACTCAGCATAATGTCTTCCAAGTTCATCCATATTATGCAGTGTTTTGCAGACTCTACATTATTCTTTAGTGCTGCATAGCATTCCATTGTGTATATGTACCATAGTTTGGTCATCCATTGTTCCACTGATGGGCACGTAGGTTGTTTCCATCTTTTTGCTATTGTAAATAGTGCTGTGATGAACATGAACATGCATTTATCTGTTCTTGTACTGGCTCTAACTTCTCTAGGATATATACCTAGGAATGGGATTGCTGGGTCAAATGGTATCTCCAATTCCAACTTTCTAAGGAATTGCCATATTGCTTTCCACAGTGGTTGTATCACTTCATAGTCATACAACCAGTGTGTCAGAGTCCCAATCTCTCCACATTCCCACCAGCATTTGTTATTTTCTGTCTCATTTAACCTTGCCACCAGTGCTAGGGTGAGACAGTATATCTCATTGTTGTTTTGATTTACATCTCTCTGACAGCCAATGATTATGAGCATCTTTTCATGTATTAGCTGACCACCTGAATATCCTCCTTGGTGAAGTGTCTATTCATGTCTTCTGACCATTTTTCAATTGGGTTGTTAATTCCTTTGGTGTTGAGGCACTGGAGTTTTCCATCAGTCTTAGAGATAAGTCTCTTGCCAGATATGTAATTATCAGCAAATATGAATTTGTTGCTGTCATTTTTGTCATGTGCTTTTTCATGATGTCTATTTCTTTGTTTCTATGCTGAGCTCATTTTGTTTATGATTTGTGTTATCACTTCCTTCATTGCTATTGCTTTAATGTTCGCTGAATATTTATGCTGGTCCTCTTTTTTTTTTTTTTTTTTGATGTGAAGGTTTATCATTTTTCTTTGAGGTTACCCTGTGATTTATAGTTTCTTCCCAAGTGTAGAACAGTCCATTCTACCTTGTAATAGTCTTGACTTCTCTACCATCTAGAAGTTCTGTAATGACACAGATTTTTTCCCTCTTTTTGGTTTGTAGTTGTCCTCATTTGCCAGTTGGCGTCTCTGGTTCCCTGTTTACAAACTTGTAGGCTTATTTACTATGGATACTTCCATAGCTGGGTTGGTTTCTGGGTTATATCATCATGTGTGTTAATGGTCAGCTGTTGTTGGTTGTTGTTGCTTCTGTGTCCAAAGAGCTCCCTTTAGCATCTCTTGTAAGTTTGGTCTGGTTTTAACAAATTCCCTTAATTTCTGCTTATGTGGAAATGTCCTAATTTCACCATCATATTTAAGGGACAATTTTGTTGGGTACATAATTCTTGGTTGGAAATTTTTCTCTTTCAATGTTTTTTATATATACCATCCCACTGTCTTCTCATCGCATGGTTTTTGTTGAGAAATCCAAGCTTAGTCTTATTGCTTGTTGGTACCCTGTAGGTAACTTTTTGTTTTTCCTGTGCTGCTCTCATGATTCTTTCTTTGTCTTTGGTTTGGTGAGTTTGATGATGATATGTCTTGGTGTTTTTCTTTTGGGGTCTGTGATAGTTGGAGCTGTGTGTCAACTTGGCTGGACCCCAGTTCTGTGTGGTTTTTCCCATGATGGGATCAGATGACTGTGTTCTAAGTGGCCAATCTGTTCAAGGGGAGTTTCCCTAGGGGTGTGGCCTGTTTTCAGGATATCCAGGGACATCCTGGGAAGAGAGACATTTTTCTGTGGATCAGGATTCTGTTGTACTGCCTACAACTGTCTGTGAGTGAGCAGTCCACCATTAGGCCTGGAGATCTTGGATTTGTCATTCGTTGAAGTCAACAGCCGGTGTACTGCCTGCCAGCCTTGAGCTTCTTGGCCCCTGTGGGGAAAAGCCTCCAGCCTGACATTTCCTTCAAGGACTTTGGTCTTGCCAGCTTCTATATGTTTATGAGCCATTTTCCTAAGATAAAATTCTCTCTCTCTTTATATATATATAAGCTTTACTGGTTTTTGTTTCTCTAGAGAACCCAGTCTAACACATTTAGTACTAGGAGTGGTTCTAGAGAGACAAGTCATAAGGATGGGCTTCCTAGATTGGTTCTCCAGTTTGATTAATTTTGATGACACTAGCGACTCTACATCTGCTAGTAAAGAGGGCCCTACTAATCCATGGTGTGAGGTGGCAAAATTAATATGCGAAATAGCACCACCAATAGATCAAGTACTTGTGAGAAGTGATGCTCTGGATGATCGGATATTTGATACTTTTCTGCAATTTTGTCAGAATGAGGAGTATAAGGATGCTGGTTGGTTGGTCCTACTTACACTGGTAAATTGGTGAAACAGCAAGACGAGCTCAAAGCTGCTGAGTCTAGGCTTAAGCGCTGCATAATAGACCTCAGTACTTCCAGCTGTGCTCTGAAAGAAAGCCTTATAGCTTCTACTAAGAGAGCTGGTATTGCTGAAAACCAAACCCAGAGTCTTATTGTAAGGGTGCCTGGATTACAATGCCAGCTAAACTGCCAATCCAGAATGGTGTCTGGCATTAAAATGAGGGCATTGATTGGAAAAAAAAATGGGATCCTGAAACCTGTAATGGGGACATATAGACAGATAATCAGGAAGATCAGGATATGGAGCCTGTAAATTCTGTTGAATCCCTTCCATCTGAAGGGATTACTGTAAAACCATTATCTCCTCCCCCTTGGTTTGATGGGATTAACTGGACTGTTCCTGCTGGGTCATTGTATGAGGCAGAGGCCATGGAAGACATTCCTGAATGCTCTCAGGACCTGCCTCAACCACCCATTGTTTCTACAAGATCCATAACTAAAGTCAAGTCCAAGCCAGCCCCAAGAGGTGAAATAGAAAGTGTGACTGAGGAGGTGATATGCTATACCCAAAAAGAACTACTTGATTTTGCTAACATGTACAGACAGAAACCTGGAGAATATGTATGGAAATGGCTACTGAGGGTGTGGGATAATGGTGCAAGGAATGTAAGATTGCATCAGTCTGAGTTTATTGATTTAGGGTCACTAAGTATGGATTCTTCATTCAATGTCTCAGGTCAAGAGGTTAGGAAAGGATCTAATGGTTTATGTGGTTGGCTTACTGAGGCATAGGTTATGCGGTGGCCTCCCTCAAGTCAAGTTGAAGTACCAGACCTGCCTTGGTTTAATGGAGAAGAAGGTATCCAGAGGCTTAGGGAAATTGGCCTGCCTGTTAGAATGGATTTATCAGATTAGACCCCTAGAACCAGAAATGGAGAGTCCAGAAGACCTGACTTTCACCAGTACTGTGAGGAATAAATTTGTGAAGGGAGCTCCACCATCCTTGAAGATTGCTGTGATTGCTATTTTATGTAAGCCGGATTTGACAGCGGGAACTGCCCTAATTGAACTAAGACACTTAACTACGATGGCACTGATTGGATCCCATGGTAATAGGGGCTAAGTGGCAGCAGTTAATCGACAAAAGCAAGGTGGGTGTGTTTGCCATAATGGACAGCAGAGTCAGAACAGTAATCAGAATAGTCTGACTCGTATGGAATTATGGCATTGGCTACTTGCTCATGGTGTTCCTAGTAGTGAAATACATGGCAAACCTACTAAGTATTTACTTGATCTGTATAGACAGAAGAATTCTAGGTCATGTGAACAGCAACCTAGATTGAATCGCCAGAATACAGAGTCACGACCTCTCAATCAATTTCCAGACTTGAGTCAGTTTACAGACCCACAACCCCTTGAATGAAGGGGAGGCCAGGTCCCTGTGAGGAAGGACCCTACTACATTGCCAAAAATCTATAATGTCAGTCCTTGTCCTAGCCTTCCCCGAAGGGATGTGAGGCCTTTTATGAGAGTGACTGTTCATTGGGGAAAGGAAATAATCAAAATTTTCGGGGATTACTGGACACTGGCTCTGAATTGACACTAATCCCAGGAGACCCAAAGTGTCATTGTGGCCCACCAGTCAGAGTGGGGGCATATGGAGCTCAAGTTATTGATGGAGTCTTAGCTAAGGTGTGCCTCACAGTGGGTTCAGTGGGTCCCCAAACGCATCCTGTAGTGATTTCCCCCATACCAGAATGCATAATTGGAATAGATACACTCAGCAATTGGCAGAATTCCCACAATGGCTCCCTGACATGTGGAATAAGGGGTATTATGGTAGGAAAAGCCAAGTGGGAGCAATTAGAACTGCCTCTACTTACAAAAATAGTAAACCAAAAGCAGTACCACATCCCTGGAGGGGTTGTAGGGATTACTGCCACCATCAAGGACTTGAGGGATGCAGGGGTAGTGATTCTCACCATATCCCCATTTAATTCACCTATGTGGCCTGTGCAACAAACAGATGGATCTTGGAGAATGACAGTAGATTATCATAAACTTAATCAGGTGGTGACTCCAACTGCAGCTGGTATTCCTGTGTGGTTTCATTGCTTGAGCAAATAATTACATCTACTGGTACTTGATATGAAGCTATTGATCTGGCAAATGCCTTTTTCTCGATACCAATTTCAAAAGAACATCAGAAGTAGTTTGCCGGAGTTACCACAAGATGGCAGACTAGGCAGAAGGACTGCATAGACCCTCTTCAACAAAGAAAAGGGAAACCAATTGACACAGACACAGAAGATAATCTTGGAACCCTGAGCCTTGGAGGGAAGGATACAGAAGTAGACTAAACCCCAACTAGCAGAAGAATTTGCGTGAAAATAGCAAAAAAGGAGACATACGGAGCTGAGGTCTGGCAGGGACCTGAGCGCCCCTGACGGCACAAACAGTTTGGACATTCCCAAGTGGTGGTAGGACCTAAAAATTAACCTAAAAATCACCCTGCTATCCAGGGACGGCACAGACTGTGCACAGTGGCTGGGAAACAAACAGAGAAGGTGAAGAGAAAGGTGGGTTGAGCAGTGGACTTTTGCCAGTCCGGAGGATGCCACCATTCTGTAGGTTTAAAAAGCGGCTTGACTATTTTGGATATTTAAAGAGACAGCGGTCTCGCAGATTCCTGTGGTGGTAGGACTTAAGAATTAACCTAAAAATTACCCTGCTAGCCAGGGACTGCACGGAGGACTGTGTACGGTGGCTGGGGAACAAACGGGGAAGGGGAAGAGAAAGGTGGGCTGAGCTGTGGAGTTTTGTGGGTCCAGAGGGTGCCGCCATTTTGAAGGTTTAAAAAGCGGCTTGACTATTTTGGATATTTAAAGAGACAGTGCTCTTGCAGATTTCTGGGGCTTAAGA
>NW_006922205.1:1202063-1219801 GCF_000298275.1 Orycteropus afer afer
GAGAACAATCATGGGAGAAAGAAGGGCTGTTTATGCACAGGGAGACAGCTCAGGGGACAGGAGCCCATGGAGGGATGGACACTGGGAAGAGGTAATTGTGGGGAGGAGGTGAGAGGGGAGCTGTTGCATTGTGGTAAACTGTGGTCAATGTTATGAGACAAAGTGTATATGAACTACTGTATGGAAAGTGAATTTGCTCTGTAAACATTCACCCAAATCACAATAACATAAAATTAAAAAAAATATTTGCCATTTTTTAAAAGAAGGATTATGCCCATAAATTTTGAACATACAGTGAGCAGGGGTACCAGAAGTTGGAGCCTTCAATGCTATAGAGTTTGAGGACCTCATTATTAATTCACAGACAGAATTCCTGTGTTAGGCTGTGTTCTCTAGAGAGCCAAAACTAGTAAAGATTATATATACATATAGAGAAAGAGATATTTAGCTTACGAAAATGGCTTACACACTTATAGAAGTAGCAAAGTCTCAAGTTCTTGGATTAAATGTCAAGGTGGAGGCTTTTCCCAACTCAAGCAGCTGCAGGGGCTGACAAGCTCAAGGTTGTCAGGCAGTACCAGCTGTTGAATCCAACAAATGACGAATCGAAGATCTCCAGGATGAATGGTGGATTATTCACTCACGGACAGTTGTAGGCAGCACAACAGGATCCCAATCCACAGAACAGTGTCTCTTTTCCCAGGATGTCCATAAATTTACTGGAAGCAGGCCAGACCACTAGGGAAACTCCCTTTCAACGGATTGGCTGCTCAAAACTTATACATTTGATCCCATCATGGAAATAACCCACATAATAATTGCTTAAACCACACAGAATTGTGGTCCAGCAAGTTGACACACACTTCCATCTATGACAGTCCACCCCTTGTCAACTTGGCAGTTGTACATATCTTCTTAACCATTTATATCTCAAAATAAGGACAGTTGTAAAGTCATATTTGAACCTAACATGATACGTTAACACATGTACAAATGAAACACATTCACCATATTTACACTTCACAGTTAGTAACAGAAGGAAACAAAAACATTTGATGCACATAAACAATGAAGAAATATAACAATCACAGTCCTCATTTCTGCACCTGGTCACGTGGTCATAGCTGATATTCTGAACTACCTTCAGAATACCTTCAATTCAGAACTACCTTCAATTTGAATGACAAATTGAAAAGGAACGGTGTCAGATTTATGATCAAAAAGAACATTTTAAGATCTATCTTGAAGTACAATGCTGCAGTAATAGGATAATATCCACAAGCCCACAAGGAAGACCAGCTAATACTACTATTATCCAAATTTATGCACCAACCACTAAAGCCAAAGGTGAAGAAATTAAAGATTTCTACCAACTTCTGCGGTCTGAAGTTGACTAAACATGCAATCAAGATGTATTGATAATTACTAGTGATTGGAATGTTAAAGTTGGAAATAAAGAAGCAGCATCAGTAGTTGGAAAATATGGCCTTGGTTAAAGAAATGATGCCAGAGACTGCATGATAGAATTTTGCAAGACCAATGACTTACTCATTGCAAATACCTCTTTTCAAAAACATGAATGGCAACCATACACATGGGCCTCACCAGATGAAATACACAGGAATCAAATCAACTACACATGGGAAAAGAATTGATAGAGAAGCTCAATATCATCAGTCAAAACAAGGTCAGGAGCTGACTGTGGATCAGACCACCAATTGTTCATATGCAATATAGGGTGAACATTTACCTCAGATAGATACACTCTTTAGAACAATCAATCATGGGAGAATAGAAGGGCAGTATTTGCACAGGGAGCTAACTTGCGGGGCAGGAAAGAAGGACACAGGGAGGAAGTGTGAAGAGAGCTGTTACATTGTAGGGAATTGCAGTCAATGTCATTTAACAAAATGTGTATGAACTGCTGTATTGAAAATGAATTTGCTCTGTAAATATTCACCCAAACCACAATAAAAATAAAAATGAAAGAAAAAAAAAAAAGAGCTTACAACAAAGAAACAAAAATTGTTCATATCCAAGTTCAAGATGAAACTGAAGAAAAAGAAAACAAGTCCTGGAGCACCAAAATAAGACCTTGATTATATCCCATCTGAACTTACAGGCCATCTGAAGAACAGATTTGATGCATTGAACACCAATGACTGAAGACCAGACAAGTTGTAGGATGACATCAAGGACATCATACATGAAGAAAGCAAACGGTCATTAAAAAGACAGGAAAAGAAGAAAAGATCAAAACTGATGTCAGAAGAGATTCTGAAACTTGCTCTTGAATGGAGAGTAGCTAATACGAATGGAAGAATTGATCATGTAAAAGAGCTGAAGATAAGATTTCAAAGGGCAGCACAAGAAGACAAAGTAAAGTGTTATAATGAAATGTGCAAATACCTGGAGTTAGAAAATCAAAAGGGAAGAACATTCTCAGCATTTCTCAAGCTGAAAGAGCTAAAGAAAAAAGAAAAAAAATCAAACCTTGAGTTGCAATATTGAAAGACTCTATGGACATCAAAATAAGATGGAAGAAATATACACAATCACTGTACCAAAAAGAATTGGTAGACATTCAGCCATTTCAGGCAGCAGCATATGATCAAGAACTCATACTACTGAATGAAGAAGTCCAAATTGCACTGAAGGAATTGGCAAAAATCAAGACTCCAGGAATTGATGGAATACTCAGTGAGATGTTGCAACAAACAGATGTAGTGCTGTAAGGTGCTTAGTCTTTTATGCCAAGAAATTTAGAAGACCTGGCCTCCTGACTGGAAGAGATCAATATTTGTGCCCATTCCAATGAAAAATGATCCAACAGAATGTGGAAATTATCAAACAATATCATTAATATCACACACAAGTAAAATTTTGCTGAAGATAATTCAAGAACAGTTGCAGCAGTACATTAATAGGGAATGGCTAGAAATTCAAGCTGGATTGAGAACAGGGTGTGCAATGATGGATATCACTGCTAATGTTAAGATGCCTCTTGGCTGAAAGCAAACAACACCTGAAAGGTACCTGCCTGTGTTTAATGACTATGCAAAGGCATCCAACTATGTGGATTATAACAAATTATGTATAATATTCTGAAGAATAGGAATTCCTGAACACTTCATTATGCCCATGAGGAACCTGTACATAGACTAAGAGGCAGTTGTTTAAACAGAACAAGGGGAAACTGCATGGTTTAAAATCAGTAAAAGCGTATATCAGGGTTGTATCCTTTCACCATAACTATTCAATCATTATGGTGAGCAAATAGAAGCTGGACTATATGAAGTAGTACACAGCATCAAGACTGGAGAAAGATTCATTAACAACCTGCTTTATGCAAATGTCACACCCTTGCTTGCCGAAAACAAAGAGGACTTGAAGCACTTACTGATGAAGATCAAAGATTACAGTCATCCCTATAGATTACACCACAACATAAGAAAACAAAAATCCTCACAATGGAACAATAAGCAAAATCATGATAAATGGAGAAAAAAATGAAGTTGTCAAGGATTTCATTTTACTTGGATCCACAATCAATGCTCGCGGAAGCATCTTTCAAGAAATCAACCAACATACTGCCTTGGGCAAATCTGTTGCAAAAGACCTGTTTAAATCATTAAATAGCAAAGATGCTACTTTGAAGACTGAGGTGGGCCTGACCCAAGCCATGGTATTTTCTATAGTCCCATATGCATGTGAGAGCTGAACCATTAATAAGGAAGACCAGAGAAGAACTGATACATTTGAATTGTGATGTTGGTGAAGAATATTGAATGCACTATGGACTGCTGGAAGAACGAACAAATCTGTCTTGGAGGAAATATAGCCAGAATGCTCCTTTGGTGATGTCATAAGAAGAGATCAGTCCCTAGAGAAGGATATCATCCTTGGCTAAGTAAAGGGTCAGAGAAAAAGGAGAAGACCCTCAAGATGATGGATTGACACAGTGGGCCCAAGCATAGCAACGATTGTGAAGATAGCACAGGACAAGGCAGTGTTTTGTTCTGTTGTATGTAAGGTCACTATGAGTCAGAACCGACGTGTAAATGGCACCTAACGATAGCAACGTTGAATATATGGCTAATTGCCTCCATGAACACCTGCTTCCTTTGCAGTGAGACCAGAAGAACTAGACGGTGCCTGGTTACCATTACTGAATATTTTGATCAAAGATTCCATAGAAGTATCCTGAGCAAAGGGCAGAAAATGCAGAACAAAATTCCAAAATCTCATGGACTCTAGACTTTCTGGAGTCATGGAGGCAGGATGAACCCTTGAAACTACCGCCCTGAGATAAGCTTTAAACCTTAAACCAAAAATATCTTCTGAAGCCTTCTTAAAACCAAGCAATAGTTTAGTTTAACTATTAAAACTGTGTCTTGAGCATTATGTGCAATTTAATGGGATGAAATTGACACCAGTAACTCAAAAGATTAGACAGGAAGCTTAAGCTGAGTTTAGGTTAATGGGGGAGGCGCAACTCACAAAAGGAGGGTGTAAATTGTTGCACAACTCAAAGTATATAATCACTGTCACTGAACTGTACATGTAAAAACCATTAAATTAGTGTATGTTTTGCTGTGTATTCTCAACAACCAAAACAAAAAATTTTTAAATAAAATAAAGAATGGCCTGAGGAAAGAAGAAGAAAGAGTGGCCAAAAAAAAAAAAAAAAAATGTCCATCAGAGACTGGAAGAGCAAGTTAGGACCACACTGTCAAGGGGCTGAAGGTGACCCAGGTTCATCTGCAGAGGCTGTTTAGCAGGGGAGTTATCTGTTCAGATGGTTTTGAGAATAACCACTCTGGAAGTAAAAGAAGCATGCTGGCACAGTCCAAGCAAGAGATATAGCCAGGGTAAGGGGATGAAGAGAAGTTTGGGGAATGAGGACTCCATCCTGAAGGGCTCATTGCTATAAAGAGAACAGTAGGCAGGGAAACCCACCTACTGCTCTGCAGTGAGCATGGGCTGGAGAGCTTGGTTTAAGAGTCATCAGCTAATCATGGTATCTGAGGTCATTGGGATGCATGAAGTTGACTGTGGAGGGTGTGTGATAGAATAGAACAAAGTCAAGCATGTAACTGATAGAGAGGACATCTATGAAAGTTGAATAGAAATGGTTAGAGTGGAGAGAACAGTCAAAAGCACCAAGGAGAACAAAAAGTGGTGAAGCATGTCAGGTTAAGGGACAGTATCAAATAAGACAAGGTCTTGAAAACACATCTTGCCTTGTAAATTGAGAGGTTACCAATGGCCTCAGAAGGAACAGTTTCCATTCAGCCTTGAGGGCCAGAACAAGATGGCAGAGATGCCAAGCTAGGCCCTGGGCAAAGGCACATATGATACAAATTACCATCTTCCAAAGGGGTCCTTATGGGACAACCGTTAAGTCCTTGGCTGGGAACCAACCGGAAGGCTGGCAATTCAAATCCACCTATCAATTCCTAAAGAGAAACACAGGACAATTTGCTCCTGTAAAGAAAACCCTATGAGGCGGTTGGTTCTATTTTGCCACACTGGGTTACTATGAGAAAAAGATTGACTTGATGGCACCTAACAACAGCCCTTTTCCAAAGTTGATGGCTTTTATCCTTTAAAATTATATATATATATATAGGAGCTCTGGTAGCATAGTGGCTAAGGCACTTGACTGCTCACCAGAAGGCTGGCGGTTCAAACCCACCAGCCACTCCTCGGAAGGAAGGTTGGGCAATCCTACTTCCGTAGTGATACTGCCTCGGAAACCCAAGGAGGGGTCGCTATGAGTCAGGGCTGACTCGACGGCACATAACAACAACAACAACATATACAACAACAAATATATATATATATATATATATTGTCCCTGTATGTGTTCTCTTGCTCAGACTCTTATCCATTTTTGAGATGGGCATTTGTTTATGTCACATGAACCAAGACTACAGGTGAGTTAGAGTTCTGCCTGCTAGTGGAGACTTTTGCTGAGTGGGAGCAGGGCATATAAAATCCCTTGAATGTGCTTTTAGAATGATTCATCCGAATAGGGCGTGTATGGCAGCACATTCCTAAGGTTCCATGCCTGCTGATATTTCAGTTAGAAGTCCAGTCCAACAGATAATGCTGGCAAAGGAGGTCCTATAACACTGGGTCTCCTTAACAAACAAAACCTGTGCACATTTATATTCTTGAGTGTGTACATTCTGAACCTGTGTGGATGACATGATCTGTGTGTATCATAACCTTAGTTATGTCTATGTTAAAGGTCACAAGAAGGTGAGACTTCAAATAGTAGTGAGAGGGCAGAGAAATCATAAAAAGGATTTTATTATCCATTCATTTGCTTGTTTCTTAGGAGGCATTCCTAACTGCTCTAAGTTTCAGGGTGAAGAGACAGAAGCTGACGAAGTTTTGGCCTGGGGTAATTTTTCAGTGCCTGATGAGGATGAGTAGTAGTCTCCTCATGGTCAGAAAGCACCAGGTGATGTGGTTGGTGTCAGAAAAAAAGCAGTTCCCATTTCAGGCTCTACCCACACTCATAATCTAAGAAAGCTACTTAACTTCTAGAAGCCTGACTTTCCACAACTGTAAAATGGGATAACTTCACAGGGTTTTGCAAGACCAAAACCACATATTCTCTAAATTTTTAATAGGCTCATGATAAATCATTACTAACAATGGTAATATGCCAGACACTGGACTTTATCATAAGAATTCTCATTTGCTTCTCACAACTCTACAAAATGGACACTATTAATGTCCTGGTTTCAGAGATTAAGAAACTGAAGTTTAGAGACACTAAATAACAGTATGAATATTGCAGCTAAGTGGCAGAACCCCCTTTATAAATCCCCTCCCTTTTCAAGGTTTTCTGCATAAAAGATTAGGGTCACATAAGTGCATTTAGTTATACTAATGAAAGTATTAGTAATGTCTGCCTGAAAGATTTCACTTTTAAACTGCTGACTAGAAATCAGAACATAATTCTAGCCTCCAGGAGAGGGAATAGAGATTTTAAAAAAAAAAAAAAGGCAGCAATGTGTACAATGTGTCTTTATAGGTAAGGGACTAGGCCAGGCTCTTATTTTAATGCCTTCCTCTTGGAGAAGATTCTAGCAAAGTATGCAAGATATTTTCAGAAAACAGGACATTTTAAAAGTATTTTATAATCTCAGATTGGAGTACTGTTTATGCTTTATCTCCACATTTGAGAAAATGTTGATGCTCAAAGACAACCTCACCTCACTAAATATAGACTGGCTGGAACCCACCCGCAAAAAGGAAACAACACTTTGCGTTATGGTTTTAGAACTTGGGCCAAGGTTTTCGTGACTCACGTTACTACGTCCCCACCTAGCCCCTGTCTGAGATCCGGAGACGAGATGTGGACACGAAGCCTTCTTTCTTTGGGTTACAGAAAAGGCTTCATCCATTTTCCACCCAAGGTGGAGGAAGGTCGCGGACACGCAGGTCCTGATCTCCCAGATAGGGCGTTTGCTAAGACCTTGAAGGGCAACGCGACCTTGAGGCCTACGTTTGCCTCAGTTGCCCTCTCTGAGCAATGGGGAGACAAGTGCTCATTGCCTCACTAGAATCCAAGCGGCATACCCGTACTTTGGCCTCCGTGCTCTCCCCTGCGCACCACTCACCCCGCACTCTTACCCGGCTCCCCTCAAAAATCTTGCCCCTACGTCCCCAGCTCCGCCAGCCCAATGCCGCAGCCACAACGCTGCGACCCGCAGGCGGGAACTGGCTTCCCGTCCATCACACGCCAACGTTCCGGCCTTTCCATGCCCACAGGCACCAGGATCTGCGCCTATAGGCCAGTAGTGTCATCACTCCAACCGAGATGCGATCACGATTGGCGTGTGCTAGGGCGCGCGACCAGTCTGTAGGCGGGGTCTAGGATCGCTATAAAAGGGCAGGGCGGCCACAGTCCGTCCGCTTTGCAGACGCCGCCACCGAGATCTGCATCCTAGATTTCTGCTGCCGCGCTCAGCCATGGTCAACCCCACGGTGTATTTCGACATTGCAGTCGACGGCGAACCCCTGGGGCGCGTCACTTTCGAGGTGAGGACTGCGTTGGAGGTGGGAGGCTGAGTGGTGGCTGAGAGGGCCAAGGGGGGGCCGCTGACCCCAACGAAAGACCAACGTCGCTGCGGCCCCGGCGGGGGAAGAACTGACTGAGGAACGCGGGTGCGGCCGGCGGGTGGGGGTGGCCGCGGCGCCATTTCCTGAGAAGGGGCCATTTTGGAAGACGGTCGAGACGCGGGGAGGAGGCTGGGGGCGGCGGGCAGACAAAGGCACGCGGGGCGGAACAGGCCAGTGCACCCTCCCCCGACGACCGCTCGGGACCACAGCCGTCTTCCCCCGCCCAGCTAGTGAAGTGCTTGCCTGGGGCCATGCGCCAGCCCGCCGCCGCACGTGTTGCCCGCGCCCTTCCGGCGCCAGCCATCGAGCGCGCTAGTACCGCATGTGGATTCTGGGTTTTGGTACCGGGTAAGACAGATGTACCGGCTTGCGACTTGAGCAGTTGATTTTCGAAGCTGGGGTCGCCCTAAACACAATAAAGACGTTAGACTTCATTTTGAAGCAGTTTTTCCTCAGTCTTGTAGCTATTGCCCCAGGAAAATCCCTATTTTGATAGGGTTAGTAAAGGGTTTTGAGTTCTTTCACCCATATTTTCAGGATTTCTGTTCACACACTAAGGGGTGTGTTCGAGCAGTTGTATATTGGTTTAGTTGTTCGTGAATCCCAGACCATTTTTTAACTTAAGAGTTCGTTTAAAAAAAGTACGATTGATTTGTGATTTACCTTGAGTGCTTTTTCAGTTAGTTTAAAACCTGAAGATTTATTTGGAATTGAGTTTTGAAAATCCCTTCACGCCCTCCCCCCAAGCGGAAATCTGAAGGCAGTCGTTTGGTTTGCTCACACTCAACGTCCGCCTTCCTCCTGTGCAGTGACTAAGTTGTGATAGGAGGCTCTCAGTCCTTTCCCTGTATGTAAATAGCAGGTTAGGAAGGCAGCACGGTAGGTCTTTTCTGACCCGAATGGGTTAAAAATAATCAGCTAATTCTGGAAGTTTGAGTGGTGGTAAATAAGAGCAGAAAAGCTCAGCGATTTGGTGTACTTAAAAATTGAATGGTAAATATTTCATTCTAGTTACTTTAACTCAATATAGTAGAGCTTATGCTGTTGTAAAAATCATGTTACTTTATGGTTTTATTATTCTAAAAACCACCAATCATTGTGTTTTAGGATCTTATTTTCAAAGTAAATTTTCCCCTCATGGCAGGAAGATTGTTACCAACTCTGTTCACAGCACTTGACACAAGTAGGCACTTAACACTTGCAGGGCCATTACATCTTGACCAGTGTACATCCCTGTTCTATCACAGCTGATAACAGGAACCTACTGGAAATTTTGCCTGTGTACGATAGTGGGCAGGCAGGCCAGCTCAGGTTAGAAGACTTAATGGAAAGGTGGTGTGGAACTATTACCAATAAGGAATTTTTTTTTTAATGAACCTACAGCAACGTAAAAGAAATAGGGAAAGCAAAGCTTTGAGGAATGTTAGTATTTAAAAGAAACCAAATATTCTACGTCCAAATGCTTAAAACTAAGATGTATATAAGGATTTTCTTCATTTCCATAGTTCTAAAATACTCCTTTTAAACAAGCCTTCTATGAGAGAGCTTGTAAATGTAACTGGTATTTGTGTCATCTCCAGCCATAAGGTCTTACACCCATATACATTTTTCCTATCCTCAGGTAGTGTAGTAAGGGCTTGAATAGCTACAGTAGTTTCAGAGCAGATACACTGGAAACCAAGAAGGGACTGCTCATCTAATCTGTAAAGTCAGTACATCAGAGATAGGTAGCAGCATTTTCATTTCCAGTGGCTAAAATAACAACTTCTTTACCAGTGGTCATGTAAAAAAAAAAACCTCACTGCTGTAGAATCGATTCTGACTCCTAGCGACCCCCTTTGGGTTCAGAGGCGGTAATAGCAGTACTTAACTATTTTAAGGATTTTGTCCTTGGGTTCCAGCTAAGATGAGCTTAAAAAGCTATCCAGAAGTTAGTGATGTTGTCTGCCCTTCAGTTTGCTTTTTGATTTGTCTTTGAATCTCAACCCATCCCTCAACAGGATCTTTAATCATATCTTACTTTGGATTCAAAGTAACTACCAAAGAAGCACATTCTCTAGTGAGAAAATGAATTTATGATTCAGAAACCCCCAAACACAAGGATAGTAAGGAACAGATGTTAATAACTGTAATTTTCTTTTACAGCTGTTTGCAGATAAAGTTCCAAAGACAGCAGGTTGGTTTCTTTTTTCATTAACAAAAGTATTTTGATTTAACAGTTTCAGTGTGTGTTTATTTATTTATTTTCCCCTCCCAATAGAAAACTTTCGTGCACTGAGCACTGGGGAGAAAGGATTTGGTTACAAAGGTTCCTGCTTTCACAGAATTATTCCTGGGTTTATGTGCCAGGTATGAAATTTATTGATTGTGATGATCGTTGCCCTCTTTAATTTTAGGGATTGATCAAAAATGTTCAGAATGCACATATCTGAGCTGTTACTTAACTTGGGTTTTTTTAAAGTTTCAGCCTTGTAGGTTAGGAACTTCCCCAGTTACGTTGCCCAGAGATGAATTCATATCATCTTCTTTGCAGGGTGGTGATTTCACACGCCATAATGGCACTGGTGGCAAGTCTATCTACGGGGAGAAATTTGATGATGAGAACTTCATCCTGAAGCATACAGGTCCTGGCATCCTGTCCATGGCAAATGCTGGACCTAATACAAATGGTTCTCAGTTTTTTATCTGCACTGCTAAGACTGAATGGTAAGGGTGGAATAGAGAAAACAGAAACAAAAGACTAAATTGAGTGTTCTGTGGAATAGTAGTTACATATTACCCTATTACACCGATGAGGTAGGATAGAAAAGATTTGATGAGGTAGGAAAGAAAATATTTGACTAGGTACAACTAGAAAGCAAGATACTTTATAATAGAGAAGTAGAGGCCTTAGCTGGGTGATGTTTAGCAGACTAAAACCTCATCTGAGGATATTGTTTTGCAATCTTCAGCCACCTCTTTTTGTGTGTCACTGGTTGTATTAGTAAGCTTTATGGTGTAGGCTTTTTTTTTTTAAGGCTATAAACTTTATTAATATCCAAAGCTGCATAATTCTATCTCTTGGGTACATCTTTCTGATGGTCGTAGTAATTATTCTCCTACTTCTAGGTTGGATGGCAAGCATGTAGTGTTTGGCAAGGTGAAAGAAGGCATGAACATTGTGGAAGCCATGGAGCGTTTTGGGTCCAGGAATGGAAAGACCAGCAAGAAGATCACTATTGCTGACTGTGGACAACTCTAATAAATTTGATCTATATTTCATGTTTTATTTTAACCATCAAACCATTCCTTCTGTAGCTTGAGAGATCACCCTTCTACCCCCAGTGTGCTTGCAATACCCTTTAATCTTTATGCTGTCACTACAGTTTTTTGGGTTCTATATTTTCCTTAATCCCCTTCTAGTCTAGCTGAGTTGCATAATTAAGTTTATGATTATGAAATAAAAACTAAACAAAAATCGTGTCTGCCTTTGTTGCGGCCAAGATATTTGATCAAGTGTTTTTTCCTTCTCACCTAGTGTGATAATAGCAAGAAGACTTGAATGTCACTTGTATGTCCCTGCAGGGCCAAGAAAAACAAGCTGAAACTTGAGAGTGTGTATCACTGGTTATGCTGAAAAAATTACTACTTGGCTCATTTAGTAGTGTCCATGTAATGACCAGATGGGTCGTATTCTTAAAGCTAAATTTTGAACATGTTCTAGGGTAGGGTTTTCTAAGGAATATTCTTGGTGTGCACATCTCCCTACAAAGTGTGTGTCTCTTAAAACCCCAGAAAGATGCAGTTCCTACCTCTAGAATAGGATGGCTTATCTCTAGTTTGGATTGTGGGGAGTGCTTCAAATTTACTTGGGGTTATACAGTCTTCAAAATGGAAACTAAGCCAGCCGGAACCATAGTGACTTGATTATGTTGACACAAATAATGGTTCTCTAATACCAGTCACTCCTCCGAAGGAAGGTTGGGCAGTCTGCTTCTGTAGTGATAATGCTGCAGAAACCCAAGGAGGGGTCACCATGAGTCAGTTCTGACTTGACAGCACATAACATACCATTTGCATATACCATGCTGGATGCTGATAAAACCCTTGGGAACTGGAGAGAAAGTCAAGATACTAGCATGTATGGTAAACAGCTGGGCTGTATGAAAATGGAGCATCAGGGTGGCAGGAAAGCTCATTAGCAACTTGTGATAAGCAGACGGCAACCTTGCTGGAAGCAAAGGATACTGTTAGGTGCAGTTATGTCATCTTGGACTCAGCGACCCTATGCACATAAGTATGAAACACTACCTGGTCCTGTGCCAGCCTTGTGATTCTTACTATATATCTGAGCCTATCCTTGCAGCCACTGTCAATCCATCTCTTTGAGGGCCTTCCCCTTGTGTGTTGATCCTCCACTTTACCGATTATAATATTCTTCTTCCAAGTACGTCTTAGTCTGGAAGCTCTGCTGAAACCTGTCCACCATGGGTAACCCTGCTGGCGTTTTGCAACACCAGTGGCATACCCTCCAGCCTCACAGCAACAAGCAAGCCTCCACAGGACGACAAACTGACAAGTTAATCTCCCTTAGTTTCTAACCGCTCTGCTCACTTCTGAGCCACATGCCCATCTATCTGGGCCAGCCTAAATGAAGCCGACCCAGAAGCCCTGAGCTGTGTGCCCGCCTATCTGGGGCCTGGCTTTAAATAAAACCACAAGATACTAGAAGCACTCATTGACAGAAAACTACCGTAAAACAAAAGTCCTCACAATTAGATCAATAAGTGTATCAAAGATTTTGTTTTATTTGGGACCCACAATCAATGTCCATGGAAGGAACAGTCAAGAAATCAAATGGTGTGTTTGTCCAATCTGTTGCAAAAGACCTGTTTAAAGTGTTAAAAAGCAAAGATGTAGTTTTGAGGACTAAGATGTCATGATATTTTGGATAGTTTCATATACATGTACATAGGGTTGCTATGAGTCAGAGCCAATTTGATGGCACCTAATGACCCCACCCACTTTGTGACCATCTTAATCTGCTATATTTTAATAGCATGTATACTCTGGTGGTGCAGTGGTTAGGGCATTTAGCTGCTAATCAAAAGGTATATGGTTCAAACCCACTAGCTGCTCTGCAGGAGGAAGATGAGGCAATCTACTTCCATAAAGATTTAATAGCTTTGGAAACTCTGCGGGTCACTATGAGCTGGAATCGACTCGATGGCAGTGGGTTTGGTTTTGATTAACTCAACTTTATATGTATTTATCATCTGTGTCATGCACTAAAATAGCACTGTGGAACTCAGTTTCCTGCTCTATCCAGCTCTACCATTTATATATAAGTTACTTAACCTTTCTATCTTAGTTTCTTTATGTGAAAAACAGAGATGATGACTTTCACAAGGCTGTGAGGATTAAATAGAAAGTGCTTATTATATGTGTAAGCGTTCACTTTTTATTTTAAGGTAAACTCCATTACGATTTTGTCTGGCTGGTTCACCAGTGGTCCCCAGTGCCTACACCAGTATTTGTCCTAGAGGAACTCACCAAAAATACTCAAGTGAACTGTGTTAATCTTTAACGTAGATCCCTGCTGAGCCCCGTTTATATTTTTGCCAGAGTTATGGACTTAGAAGTTTCTGTTACGAATTATACATACAAAAATATTGTATTGCTTACTTATTGCTAATACCTAATTACCCCAAATTTAAAGACTTTAAGTAAAACATCTCATGGTTTCTGTAGGTTAGGAATAGGAATTGGCACAGCTTCTCTGAGTCCTCAGCTTCAGTTTCTCTCAGTCTGCAATCAAGGTGTTGACTGAGGCAGAGAATATGTGGATCTGTCTCTGAGATCACTTACATGATTGTTGGCAGGACCTGGTTCCTTGTGGGTTATTTGTTGGAGGTCATCCTCAGATCCTTGCTCAACGATTTCTTCAACATGGCAGCTGGCTCCATCAAAACATGCAAACTGGAAGGCAGTTGTTAGGTGCTGTTGAGTCTGTTCTATCTCATAATAACCCTATGAACAACAGAAGAAGGCAGTAGAGTACAGCAATATGGAAGTCATAATCTTTTGTAACCTGATTACTGAAGTGACATCCCATCTCTTGCCTGTTCTGCAGGTTAGAAGCAAGTCACTAGGTGAAGCCCACCCTCCAAGGGAAGGAATTATACAAGGGTGTGTATACTAGGATACAGTCATTGAAGGCCAGCTGTAAAAGTTCCCTACCAGAAGTGTATAAAATAATGTACTGTTTAAAGAACAGAAATGAAAAGAACACCTAATATAAAAGAATATCTAATATTACCAGCACCTCAGAAGCCCCCTTGTGGCTCTCCCCAGTTGCATTATCTTTCTTCTCTCCCTGGTGGTAACCATGATTCTAAATTTTTGTTCATTATCCTCTAGCTTTTCTTTCTAGCTTTACACTGTATGTTCCTAAAAATATATTGGTTACTTTTGAAAAAGTGAGAAACAAACACAAAACTAACTGTGCAAAAACAAAAAACTCACTGCCATCAAGTTGATTCTGACTCATATTGAGTCCCATTGAGTTTCTGAAGCTCTCAATCTTTACAGAAGCAGACTGCCTCATCTTCTCCCATGAAGCAGCTGGTGGGCTCAAAATGCCCACCTTTTGGTTAGCAGCCAAATGCCTTAACCCCTACGCCAAATTTCCACTTTGTGATGAAGTGCTCCAGGAGAAGCCAAAATGAGCAGTTTGGGTTGGAGTGTGGATTCAGTCTTCCCCAGAGTCCAGAGCTGCATCTAGGAAGTCAGTCAGCGGGGAGGCCAACAGAGCATGAAGTCCTCCCCAAGCCAAGGCTCACTCAATACCTTTATGGCTCCCAAGAAAATTAATAAAGATACATCCTATCTATAATATCCAGTCCACATTCAGATTTTCCAGTTATTCCTTAACTGTTTCTGTGTGTGTGTGTGTGTGTGTGTGTGTGTGTGTGATTTGAGTGAAAGTTTACAGAGAAAATTCACTTTCCATACAGCAGTTCACACACACTTTGTCTCATGACATTGACTACAATTGACCCCAATGCAACAGCTCCCCTTCCTCTTCCTCCCCATTGTTACCTCTTCCCTGTGTCCATCCCTCCATGCACTCTTGCCACCTGAACTATCTCCCCGTGCAAAAACAGCTCTTCTTTCTCCCATGATTGTTCTCTCCAAGACGTGTATCTACCTCAGGTGCATGTTCAGCTCATATGCCTGTCTTGTTTGGCTGGAAGCCACAGGTGTGGGTCCAATTCCAGACCTGAAGGGCAGCTAGGGACCATACTCTCAGTGGTTCCACCAGCCTCTATCAGACCGAAAAACCTGGTCCCCACCTTTTTTTTCCCCAAATGATTTTGAGTTTTCTTCCACATTGTTCTCCCTCTCTCTCCAGGATCTCCTACATAGATGCCCCTCCGAGTGGTTGACAGTGGTAGCCAGGCACCATCTAGTTCTTCTGGTCTCATAGTCGTATAGGCAGAAGATAGCACAATGTACCGGTAGCTAGGACTAATTGTTTCCATGAATCTTTGGTTTTCTTCATTCCTCTTTGCTCTGGATGAGGAGAGACCCTTTGTTGCATTTAGGTGGCTGCTTGCAAGATTTTAAGATCCCAGTTGCTAATCGCCAAAGTAGGAGGTGGAACAATGTTTTATGTAGTATGTTATGCCAATTGAGCTTGATGCCCCCTGCAACTGTGGTCCTGATCCCACAGGTTCAACTACTCAGTCCCTCTGGGTAGCTGGCTGTGACCAAGAAGTAACTACAACTTTGTCCCTTGTCAGCTCTACTATACCCCTGGGAATTCTAACAGAACATACAAATACACTTGTAGAAACATTGTCTGCCAACCCTATATATACATGGTCTTGCATACACTCTCTGCTGCATAGACATATTTAATAGTTCAGCCTGTCCACCCACCTATCCACCTCTATATCCATGTTTTCCTTCACAGACAGTGCAGTACTGTATGTGCAAAAGTATTCATCTTTGTTGTCTGCAGCTTCCATACACCTCTCTATGTCTTCCTCTTCCTCAATGTCACCATGTTGATCACTCACATTTGGTACATTGGCCTTCTCTTCACCCAAATCAATACTTATCTCTATCTATCTAACAGTGTTTCTTCCCCTCCCCTCCCATCCCTGGTAACCAACAAAGAAAATTCCTTCCATATAGAAACTGTTCCTTGACTTTTACAATAACAAACTAATGCTATATTTGTCCTTCTGTGATTGACTTATTTCACTCAGTATAATATCCTCCAAGTTCATCCACATTATGCAGTGGTTTGCAGATTCTACATTATTCTTTAGGGTTGCATAGTATTCCATTGTGGGTATGTACCATAGTTTGGTTATGCATTCCTCAGTTGATGGACACCTAGGTTGTTTCCATCTTTTGGCTTTTATAAATAGTGCTGTGATGAACATGGGTGTGCATATGTCTGTTCTTGTCATGGCTCTCACTTCTTTAGGATATATACCTAGTAATGGAATGGCTATCAAATGGTATTTCTATTTCCAACTTTTTAGGAATCGCCATACTGCTTTCCACAGTGGTTGTACCATTTTACAGTCCCACCAGCAGTGTATGAGAGTCCCAATCTCTCCATATCCTTGCCAGCATTTGTTTTTTTCTGTCTTGTTGAACTTTGCTGCTAGTGCTGGGGCAAGATGGTATCTCATTGTTGTTTTGATTTGCATCTCTCTAATGGCTAATGATTGTGAGCATTTCTTCATATGTTTGTTGGCCACCTGAATATCCTCCTCGGTGAAGTGTCTATTCATGTCTTCTGCCTATTTTTTAATTGGATTATTTGCTTTTTGTTATTGAGGTGTTGGAGTTTTCTATAAATTCTACCTAGAGATAAGTCCCTTGCCCGATATGTCATTGCCAAATATTCGTTCCCAATCTGTAGGTTCTCTTTTGACTCTTTTGGAGAAGTCTTTGGAAGCACATAAAAATTTAATTTTTAGAAGGTCCCATTAATCTTGTTTCTCTTCTGCTGTTTGTGTATTTTGGGTTATGCTTGACAGTATATTTATTCCATATATTAGGGACCCTAAATTTGTCCCTACTTTTTCCTTGAGGAATTCTATAGCTTTCTGTTTCACATATAAGTCTTTGATCCATCTGGAGATAGTTTTTGTGTATGGTGTGAGGTGCAGATCTTGTTTCATTTTTCTGCAAAAATGCCAGCACCATTTATTAAACAAACTTTCTCTTTCCCATTTAATGGATTTAAGCCTTTTGTCAAAGATCAGCTGACCATAGGTCAATGGATCTATTTCTGGGTTCTCGATTCTATTCCATTGGTCTGTGTGTCTGTCATTGTACCAATACCAGGCAGTTTTGACTACTGTGGCTATATAGTAGGTTTTGAGATATGGTAGTGTGAGACCTCCTACTTTGTTCTTGTTCTTCAATAGTGTTTTGCTTATCTTGGGTCTCTTTCCTTTCCATATAAAATTAGTGATTGGTTTTTCCATATCCTTAAAAAATGTTGATGGGATCTGGATTGGGATTGCATTGAATGTATAGATTGCTTTGGGTAGAATTGACATTTTCACAATGTTCAATCTTCCTACCCA
>NW_006922205.1:1219901-1220501 GCF_000298275.1 Orycteropus afer afer
TTTTGGCTCTTTCTTCTTTTTTGATGTGTGCATTTATTACTATAAATTGGCCTCTGATCACTGCTTTTGCTGTGTTCCAAAGATTTTGGTATGTTATGTTTTCATTTTCATGTGAATCAAGGATTTTTTTTTTTTTTAATTTTAAGAGCTTGTTTTACATTCAAAGTCATGCATTCATTTAGTTTCATTACCCATTTGCCATGTCCGACCTTAATCCAGTCTCCTCCCCTCCCTACCCTGCAACACTCCCCCTGCACCCCTCATAATTATGCCCTCCTCTTTGTCCTACATTTCCTCAGTTGGAATGTTGGTCCTTTGGTGTTCCATGGTTTATTGCTTTAGGGGATGTATTACCATTGAGTGTGTGGGTGCAGCATCCTGGGCTGAGTGGTCTGCGTGTACATCTCGCTAACCATTGGGCTGAGAGCCCACACCTGGGGGTGAGTTTTATTCCAGGCATCGAATGTATTTCAGGACCATAGTATTGGGAGTCTCACCAGACTTTATCTGACCAGTAATTCTGGTCATTATTGAGTTTTTGGATTTTGTTCCACATTTTCCCTCCTACTCTATCCAGGATCTCCAGATTTGATTCTTTCC
>NW_006922205.1:1222121-1227967 GCF_000298275.1 Orycteropus afer afer
AATTTTTCTCTTTCAGGGTTTTATATATACCATCCCATTGCCTTCTTGCTTGCATGGTTTCTGCTGAGAAATCAGAGCTTATTCTTACTGGTTGTCCTTTGTAAGTAAATTTTTGCTTTTTCTGTGCTGCTTTCAGGATTCTTTCTTTGTCTTTGGTTTTGATGAGTTTGATGATGATATTCCTTTGTGATTTTCTTTTGGGGTCTATCCTTTTTGGGGTTTGTTGGACTTCCTGAATGGATATATTCTCATTTTTCATCATATCAAGGAAGTTCTCTTCCAACAAATCTTGAAGAATTTTCTCAGTGGTTTTCTTTTCTCTTTCTGTTCTGGAATTCCAAAGACACATAGGTTATTCCTTTAATGGTATCCCACATGAACCTTAGGCTTTTTTTCATTAAGTTTTGATCTTTTTTCTGATTGATACCTTTCCAAAGAAGTATTCAGGTATTTGTCTTCAATCTCATTAATTCTGTCTTCCTTTGCATCAATTCTACTTCTTTGCCCATTCAATGTGTTATCTATTTCTGTCAATTTAATATTAATCTTCTGGATTTCTATCTGTAGATTTAGAATCATTTCTAATTTTTCATTTATTTTGTCATTTTATTGTTGTATTTTCTTCCAAATTTCTTCTAGGCTTTTGTCTGTGTTTTCCTTGGTCTGTCTCTCAATCCTTTGAAGATATCTAAATATAATTATTTTGAATTTCTTATCAGGGAGTTCCAATGCTGTATCTTCCTCAGGGATGTGTTCTGGGTCTGTATCCTGCTCCCTTGTTTCTACCACTTTATCTTGCTTCTTAGTGTGGACTGTGATGGTCTGTTGTCTCTGAGACAAAGGACTAATGGACATTTTTGTATTTAGATCTCTGTTAACTGTTGGTGAAGACTCTTCTTGGTGGTTGTTTACTGTTGGCCTGTTGGTGGAGAAGGAAGTGTTGGCTCTCACTCAGTAAATGAAGGTATAGGAGGTGCGGGTGTAGTTGTGTCATATGGGGACTGTTGCTGTCGCTCACTCAGTTAGACAAAAATAACAATTGAATAACCACCAAAAAAGTAAAAGCAAATGGACAAAACACACTATGTAATCACACAGGCACAGTAACCAAAAAAAGAAAATAGGGGGAACAAAAAAAAAAAAAACCAACTCTGCAATATCTGGGGAGAGGGCAATAAGAGAAAAAAGGTAGAGTAGGGGAATAATGAAGAAAAAATGGGGAAAATGCAGAAAGAAAAAAAATGGAGCAGTTAATCACAAGAAAGAAAAAAAAATTGCAACCAGGAACAAAGAAAAGAAAAAAGCTGAAAACTAGAACCTGGGAAGGGGAGAATAAAGAATAATAATATGAAGGAGAAAAGTAATAATAATAGTCATAGCTTTAAAACAGACAAAAATGAACAAACTGAAAAAAAAAGGAAAAAAAAAATTGGAGCAGGGAGGTGTTCTGGTTACCTAGGGCAACTCTGACAGGAATATACCACAAATGGGATGGCCTTAACAAACAGAAGTTTATTCTTAAAATTTGGAGGATTTAAGTCCAAGTTCAAAATGCCAGGCTCTAGGGGCTGGGTGAAAGCCCCTCATCCTTGGGTGTCCAGTCTGCCTCCTGCTCCTGGCCCACTGGAGCTAGAGGCATTTCTTCACTCAGACAGCTGCTGGCTGCTGAGGCTGAGAAGCCCCAAGGTTGACAAGTAAAAAAGGCACAATCCCGATGTCACCAAACCACATGGCAGGCCATTACCTTAAGTCCTTTGTAAGTCCTAAGGTTGGCAGAGCATAGCAGGCTGCTGAGCAACAATATGGCTACATGCAGGGTCCATGCATGCCATAGTCTAGAGACCATACCCAAGACTTCTCCTTATATACAAGAAACAGACTACATCCCAAAGGCAGCTACTCAGCTGCTTGTGGTAGATCCCACCATGGAGTTGATTGCCAGTCTCATCATAGGAAATAACTACCACCAGCTGCCCAGCCACTCAACCAGGCCCAGCCAAGTTGACACACAAACATAACTACCACAGAGAGGCAGGGCACCCAGGCTCCCTCTGAGTGCACAGATGGGGTGGAATTCCTGCCGGCCTAGAAGGTGGGTGGGAGTGAGGGATAGCTGCACCTCTGTTCACCAAGAGGGTGTGGGATATAAGAGCAATGAAGGGAATATTGCACCTTTCCAGTCATCTGTGTCTGGAATGTCCTTGGTGTTGCTGGCAAGTGGATCCTATTCTTAAGTTCCTGGATTCTGGGAGAATGCTGTAGCTTTAAATATCCAAAATGGTGAAAGTGCTTGTAAACATTCAAAATGGCAGGCAAAAGTCCACAGCTCAGCTCGCCTTCCTCTTCGTTGCTTCCCCTTTTATTCACCAGCCACCAGAGCAGTTCACTGTGCCATCCCTGGCTAGCGGGGATGATTTTTAGGTTAATTCTTAGGTCCTAACACCACTTGGCAATATCCAAGCTGTCTGTGCTGTCAGGATCACTACCAGGCCACAGCTCTGTATGTCTCCTTTTTTGGTGTTTTCATGCAAATTCTTCTGCTGGTTGGAGTTCAGCCCACTTCTATATCCTTCCCTTCAAGGGTCAGAGGTCCAGGATTATCTTCTGTATCTGTGTTAATTGGTTCCCCTTTTCTTTGTTGAAAAGGGTCTGTGCAATCTTTCTGCCTATTCCACCATCTTACTGGAAACATAATTACAATTTTTAAAAGCATTTTAACAGTTATGGCTCCTGTCCCCAACCCTAGGATCTGGCCTAGGTTTACACATTGCACTTGATTGACATGTGACTTTAAAATGTACAATCCAGGCAACTATTGGTCTCTCCTCATCTAGAGCAAAGAAAAGTGAAGAAAATTGAAGATGTAAGGAAATAAATAGTCCAAAGGACTAATGGATCATGAGAACCTCAACCTATATAACCCAGAGACCAGAAGTTGTTGGTGGATTAGAAGTTAGCTGGATGGTGCCCAGCTACCAATGCCAACAACTTGGAAAGGGATCAAAATTGGAGATCCTGTATAGAGTGGGAGAAGAATGTAGAACAACACTCAAAATCATAAAAAAGACCAGGCTTACTGGTCTGATAGAGATTAGTGAAATCCCCAAGACTATGGGCCTGAGTCCCCCTTCAGGCCTGGAATTGATCTCACTATCATGGCTTTACTCTCAGCCAAACAATAGACAGGCCTATGAGTTGAACACCTGCATCAGGGAAATGTACTCCTTAGAATAATCTACCATGGGAGATCAGAAGGGTAGAATTTGCACAGGGAGAAACGTAGGGAGGCATGAATGCATAGGCAAGAAGACACAAGGAAAGGGTAATCACAGGGAGGAAGTGGGAGATGCGTATCACAAGACAAAATATGTATATGGAGTGTTGAATGTAAAACTAATCTGCTTTGTAAAATTCCATCCAAATCACAATAAAAACTCACTGCCATGGAGTCATATCCTACTCATAGTGACCCCCCTTGGGTTTCCGAGATGGTGTCACTATGGAAATAGATTGCTCAGTCTTTCTTCTGAGGAGTGGCTCATGGGTTTGAACCGCCAGCCATCTGGTTAGCAGTTAAATGTCTTAGGCACCACCAGAACTTGTCAATCACAATAAGAATTTTAAATAAATAAAATGTGAAATTCAGTGGTTTTTAGTTTATTCATAGATGTGTGTCTCTATCATGTCAATCAATTTTCAAATATTTTCATCAGCCCCAGAAGAAGCTACATACCCATTAGCAGTCACTCCTCATTTATTTCCACATCCTGGCATCCCAGGCCCAGGCAATCATTGATCTCCTTCCTATCCCTATGTTGTTGTTGTTGTTATGTGCCTTCGAGTCAGACCCAACACACAGAGACCCTTCCTTGAGTTTCCGAGGCAGTATCACTATGGAAGTAGATTGCCCAACCTTCCTTCTGAGGAGTGGCTGGTGAGTTTGAACCGCAAGCCTTCTGGTTAGCAGTCGAGTGCCTTAAGCACTATACTACCAGAGCTCTCTCCTGTCCCTAGAGATTTGTCTATTCTAGACTTTTCATATAAATGGAATCACAAAATTGTCTTTTGTGATCGACTTCTTTCACTTGGTATAAGGTTTTCAAGGTTCATCTATATTGTTGTATGTATCAGGACTTCATTTCTTTCTTTTTTCAAAATTGTCTTATTGTTGTAAAAATATATACATATAACATCTCCCAATTCAATATATTTTACATGTACAATTCAGTAACATTGATCATATTGTGTAGTCATCACCACTATTCATGTATAAAATTTTCCACCACCATTAACAGAAACTCAGTTCCCCCTAAGCAACGACACCTCCTTTTCCCCTCCTTACTATCCCTGGTAAAAACTATATATTGGCATGTTTAACATAAATGAGATCATACAATATTTGTCATTTTGTAATTAACTTATTTTACTCAGCATAATGCTTTGAAAGTTCATCTATGTTGAAACTTATACCAAGACTTCATTTCTCTTTTTATTGTAGTTAAAAAATACACACAAAATCTTCACCAATTCCACATGTGTGATTCAATGACATTGATTACATCCCACCATCATTAACATAAATTCAATACCTCCTAAGCAAAAACTTCCCCTTTCCCCCTCCATACTACCCCCTAGTGACCACTAATAAACTTAATAAAAACCAAACCAAACTCACTACTATTGAGTCAATTCCAACTCATAGTGACCTCCTTTGGGTTTCCGATGCAGTAAACCTTTTTTTTAAAAAAATATTTTATTGTTTTTTAGGTGCAAATATGCAGAGCAGAGTTTGTTTTATATTCAACATTTCATGTACATTTGGTTTCACTTCCCAATTACCATCCCCAACCCAAACCCACTTTCCTCCCCTCCCTATCCAGTAACCCTCCCCGCTGTGCCCCTCATAGTTATGAACTCCTGTGTGTCCTGAATTTCCTCCATGTGAATGTTGCCCATTTGGTGCCCTGTGGTCGATTGCTCCAAGGGATGCATCTCTATAGAGTATGTGGGTGCATCACCCTGGGTTGGGTGGTCTGTGTATATACATCTTTTTTACTATTGGGCTGAGATCCAGCCCTTGGGAGTGAGTTTTATTCCAGGCTGGAAGTGTATCTCAGGGCCATAGTATTGGGGGTCCCACCAGACTCCATGTGATTCTGGTCATTGTTGTGTTTTTGGATTTTGTTCCATGTTTTTCCTCCCACTTTATCCAGGATCTCCAGTTTTGATCCTTTCCTGAGTGGTTGGCTATGGTAGCTGGGCACCATCTAATTCTTCTGGTCTCAAGGTCCATCATGTTCTAGGGCTGATTACTTCCAAATGCCCTTGGTTTTTTGCACTCTTCTTCACTTCTGACGATAGGAGACAATTAGCTGCATCTTAGATGGCTGCTTGAAAGCTTTTAAGACCCCAGTCACTACTCACCTATGTAGGATGTATTTTGTTGTTCCAATTGAGTCTGGTGTCCCCCAATACTATGGTCCTGAGTTGGTAGGTCCGTTGGATCTCTCTCCCACAGTGTGTGAAGAATTGCTCTATGTCTGTCTTCTGTTGTTTCTGTAAGGATTGCAGGTATTTTGTATCACTGATATCTGTGCAATCAGCTGAATCTATCCTTGGTCTAGAGTATAATCCTGTTCACTGACCCCCATCTGATCTCAGATGGTTTACGTTTGTCTGTAGCCTGGTGTATGGTGTTAATGGTAATGTGTTAATGTGTTAATGGTAATGTTGATGGTATTGAGATATTGCAACAAACAGATGCCCCATTGGAGGCACTCACTCAGTTATGCCAAGAGATTTGGAAGACAGCTACCTGGCCAACTGACTGGAAGAGATCCATATTT
>NW_006922205.1:1228985-1249608 GCF_000298275.1 Orycteropus afer afer
AACTAACGGATCTGTCCTGGAGGAAGTGCAGCCAGAATGCTCCTTGGAAGCAAGAATGGCCAGACTTCGTCTCACCTATTTTGGTCATGTTCTCAGAAGGGACCATTCCCTGGAGAAGGATGTCATGCTTGGTAGGGTGGAGGGTCGACAAAAGAGGGGGAAGCCTTCAACGAGATGGATTGACACAGTGGCTGCGATGATGGGCTCAAGTATAGCAGGGATTGTGGGGCTGGCGCAGGATCGGGCAGTGTGTCGTTCTGCTGTGCATGGGGTCGGTATGAGTCAGAAATGACTCGACAGCACTTAACAACAACAACAACACAATGGTATTGTGAATATGCTGGTATTGTCCTCTGTCATCTACATCTTGTGTGCACAGTTCAGTGTCCTCCCTTTCTCCAATGTTATCATGTTGGTCACAGACTTTCAATACCATCCCTCCCCTTGCCCACCTCAGTGTGTGGCCCCCAAATAGCCCTTCCCTTCCCTTCCCTCCCCACCCTGGTAACCTACAAAGTGAGTTCCCTTCCTTAAGCAAACCATTCCTTGTCTTTTTACAGTAATGGGGTCATACAATATGTGTCCTATTGTGGCTGACTTATTTCACTCAGCATAATGTCCTCCAGGTTCATTGATGTTGTGAGATGATTTGCTTATCCTTCATTGTTCTTTAATGTACCATAGTGTTCCATTGTGGAAATGTACCATAATTTGGTTATATGTTCAACTGTTGATGAGTATTTAGGTTGTTTCCATCTCTTTGCTATAGTGAATTATGCTGTGATGAACATAGGTGTGCATATGTCTGTTCGCGTGCTGCCTCTAACCTCTTTAGGATATATTCCTAGTAATGGAATTGCTGGGTCAAATGGTACTTCTATTTTCAGTTTTTTAAGGTAATACCACACTGTTTGCCACAATGCTTGTACCATTATACAATCCCACCAGCAGTGTGTAAGTGTTTCAATCTATCCACAGCCTCATCAGCACTTGTTATTTTCTGTCCAGTTGAACTTGGCTAATATTGCTGGGTTGAGATGATATCTCGTCATTGTTTTAATTTACATGTCTTTAATGAATAAAGATCATGAGCAATTTCTCACGTGTTTGTTGGCAGCCAGCATACCATCTTTAATGAAGTGTCTGTTCATGTCTCTTGCCCATTTATGAATTGGATTGTTTGTCTTTTTGGTGTTGAGGTGTTGAAGTTTTCTATAGATTTTGGAAATAACTCCTTTGTCAGATATGTCATAGAGAAATATTTTATCCCAATCTGTAGGTTCTCTTTTTACACTTTTGATGAAGTCTTTCAATGTGCATAAGAATTTAATTTTTAAAAGGTCCCAATCATCTAGCTTCTCTTCTATCTCCTGTGCACTCTGGGTTGTGCAAGTCTATTTATGCCGTGAATTAAGACTTCCAGATTTGCCCCTATTTTATCTTGGATGAATTTTATAGTTTTTGGTTTTACATTTAAGTCTTTGATCCAACTTGAGTTTGTTTTTGTATATGGGGTGAGGTATGGGTCTTGTTTCATTTTTCTGCAAGTGGCTATCCCATTTTTCCAGCACCATTTTTTAAAGAGGTTATCTCTTCCCCCATGTAATGGATTTTGGACCTTGTCATAGATCAGCTGTCCAGAGATGGATGTGTCTATTTCTGGGTTTTTGATTCTGTTCCATTGGTCTATCTGTCTATGATTACACCAGTACTACATTGTTTTGACTACTGTGGCTGTATAGTAAGTTTTAAAATCTGGGAGTGTGAGACCTCCTACTTTGTTCTTCAGTAGTGCTCTGCTTATCCAAGGTCTCTTTGCTTTCCTTATGAAGTTAGTAATTGGTTTTTCCATGTCCTTAAAGAATTTTGTTGGTATCTGGATCAGGATTGCATTGAATGTGTAGATTGCTTTAGGTAGTATTGACATTTTCACAATATTCAGTCTTCCTATCCATGAACGAGGCAGGTTCTTCCATTTATGTAGATCTCTCTTTTTTTTTGTCTCCTGTAGTAGTGTTTTATAGTTTTCTTCATATAGGTCTTTTGTGTCTCTGGTAAGAATTATTCCTAGAAATTTTATCTTTTTAGTAGCCATTGTAAATGGTATTTTTTTCCTTATTTCCTTTTTAGAGGTGTCTTTGTTGGTGTAGAGGAATCCAACTGATTTTTGTATGTTGATGTTGTATCCTGCCACTTTGCTGAACCTCTCTATTAGTTCCAGTTTTTTTTTTTTTTTTTTTTTTTTTTGCTGAGTCTCTTGGGTTTTCTATGTATAGGATCATACCATCTGCAAATAGAGATAGTGTTATATCCTCTTTGCCAATTTGGATACTTTTTATTTCACTTTCTTGCCTTATTGCATTGGCTATTGCAATGTGAAATAAGAGTGGTAGTAGAGGGTATCTCTGTCTGGTTCCCATTTGTAAGGGGAATGCTTTGAGTCTTTTTCAATTAATAATGATATTGGCTGTTGGTTTTGCACATATGCCCCTTATTATGTTGAGGAATTTCCCTTCTATCCCTATTTTGCTGAGAGTTCTGAACAGAATGGGTGTTGTATTTTATCAAATGCCTTTTCTATGTCGATTGATATAATCATATGGTTCTTTTATTTTGTTTTGTTTATGTGGTGAATTACACTGATTTTTTTTCTGATGTTGAAACAAACTTGCATACCAGGTATGACTCTCACTTGGTCAGGATGTATTATTTTTTTTGATATGTTGTTGGATTCTGTTGGCTAGGATTTTGTTGAAGATTTTTGCATCTATATTCATGAGTGATATTGGTCTGCAGTTTCCCTTTTTAGTGGTAACAGTACCAGTGTTAATGATTGTTTCATAAAGTGAATTTGGAATTATTCTGTCTTTTTCTATGTTCTGGAGTAAATTGAGTAGTCTAGGTGTCAAATCCTGAATGTTTGGTAAAATTCTTCAGTAAAGCCATCAGGGCCAGGACTTTTTCTTGTGGGAAGTTTTTTTTTTTTTAATAACCTGTTCAATTTCTTCCTTTGTTATGGGTCTGTTCAAGTATTCTATATCTGAGTGGGATAGTTTAGGTAGGTCTTGTGATTCCAGAAACTTGTCCATCTCTTCTAGGTTCTAAAATCTGTTGGAGTACAGTTTTTCATAATATTCTGTCAATATCATTTTTATTTCAGTTGGTTCTGTTGTGATGACACTTTTTTCATTTACTATTCTAGTAATTTGCATCTTCTCTTTCTTTTCTTTTGTTAGATTTGCCAATGGTTTGTCAATTTTATTAATCTTTTCGAAGAACCACCTTCTTGTTTTATTGATTTTCTCTATTTTTTTGTTTCATTTATTTCTGCTCTGATCTTTATTATTTCTTCACTTCTAGATACTGTAGGCTTCTTTTGTTGTTCTTTTTCTAATTGTAGAAGTTGTTGACTTAGAGTGTTGATTTTGTTTCTTTCCTCTTTGTTGATGTATGTGTTTATTGCTATAAACTGACCTCTGAGTACTGCTTTTGCTGTGTCCATAGGTTTTGGTAAGATATATCTTCATTCTCATTTTTTTCCTAGTAATTATTTTTTAATTTCACTTTTTATTTCTTCTATTTTTGAGCAGTGTATTGTTCAACTTCCACATGTTTGATATTTTTTCCTCGATCTTCCTATTATTAATTTATAATTTTATAGCATTGTAGTCCAAGAAGATGCTTTGTAGTATTTCAATGTTTTTGAATTTATTGAGCCTTGTTTTATGTCCTAACATATGATCTATTCTCGAGAATAATCTATGTGCACTGCAGAAGAATGTGAATTGTGCTTTTGTTGGGTGGAGTACTCTGCATATGTCTATGATGGTGAGTTGATTGATTGTGTTGTTGAGTTCTTCCGTATCTTTATTGAGTTTTTTTCTAGTTGATCTGTCCCTCCTTAAAGTGGTGTTAAAATCTCCTACTACTATTGTAGAGTTGTCTATTTTCCCTTTCAATTCAATTAATATTTGCTCGATATTTTGGAGCACTTTCATTGGATACATAGGTATTTATTATCATAATGTCTTCTTGGTCAATTGACCCTTTCAGCATCATATAGTGTCCTTCTCTGTACCTTATGCTGTTTTTCACCTTAAAGTGTGTTTTATCAGAAATTAATATTGCCATCCCTGCTCTCTTTTGGTTACTGTTGGGGTGGTATATTTTTTCCTATCCCTTAACGCTTAATTTTTTTTTTTTAATTTTTGGGTTAGGTGGGTCTCTTGTAGGCAGCATATCAATGGGTCTTCTTTTCTTATCCAGTTTGCCACTCTCTTTCTCTTGATTGGTGCATTTAGGCCATTCACATTGAGTGTAATTAGTGATAGGTATGCATTGATTGCAGTTTTTCTTTTTGTTGTGTTGTTGGAGTTTCCTCGGTCTATATAATTTTCAGTGCTGAGTTCATTTTGTTGTTAAGTGTTTCCTTCCTTTTCTTCTTTATTTTTGGTTTTGTGCTTACTAAATCTGTATATTTTCCTTCCTTCTGGGCTTGCTTAGGGATATTGTTATTTTTCTCTGTGGTTAATTTGGAGTGAATTCTTGTCTCTATATTCTGCTCTATGAGAACATTGTCCTGTTTTCCTCTCCATTCAGAAGTTTTGCATCTAGAACACTTATTCCCTCTATTTGGTTAGTTGCTGTTGTTGTATGCAGATTGACTTCCTTGTTTTTTAGTGTACCATGTTTTATGGTCTTATTTTGAGTGTCTATTTCAGATTTGGGTTTAGTGTTGATGTCACATGTTCCAATTTTGTGTTCTCTGTTATGGGTTCTCTATTGGAAGGACTTCCTTAAGCATTTCTTGTAGGGTTGGTCCAGTTTTCACAAAATCCCTTAATTTCTGTTTGTCTGAGAATGTCTTGATTTCACCTTCATATTTGATGGACAATTTGGCCAGATATAGGATTCTTGGTTGGAAGTTCTTTTCCTTCCATGTTTTATATATGCTGTTCCATTATCTTCTTGCCTACATGGTTTCTATTGAGTAATCAGAACTCAGTCTAACTGTTTGATTGTTATAAGTAATATTTCTTTTGTCCTGGGCAACTCTCTAGATTCTTTCTTTGTCTGTGGTTTTGAAGAGTTTGTTTATGATATGCCTTAGTGTTTTTCTCTTGGGATCTATCCTATATGGGGTTCTTTGAGCTTCTTGGACAAATATCTTTTTTTCCATCATGAAATGGTAGAAATTTTCTGTTAGTAAGTCTTCCACAATTTTCTCAGTTTTTTTTTTTTTTTTTTGGTGCCCCTTGTTCTGGAATTCCAATGAAGTGTATGTTTCTTTTCATGTCTTTCCATATAATTCTCAGGTTCTCTTCATTTCTCTTAAATCTTTGTTCTGATTTTTCTTCATACAGACTGGTGTCAAGGGGATTTGTCTTCTAGTTGGGGAATGCTTTCTTCAGCCAGTTCTAATCTATTCTTTTGTTCTTCCACTGTGTTGTGTAATTCTGTAATTTTGCTATTCATGTTCTGGATTTCTAACTACTGTTTTTGTATGAGTTCTGATTGTGTGTTAACCTTGTTATTTTGTTCTTGAATGGTTTTCCTGAGTTCTTCCAGGGTACTGTTAGCGTTCTCCTAGGGTACTGTCTGTTTGGGGTTTCCTTGAGCTCTTGTAGCTTTCTGTAAGCATAACTTCTAAATTCCTTCTCAGATAATTCTATTGCTTCCTCTTCCTCTATGTGTAATGAGATCATTGTTTGGGATTTTATTTCTATTGTCTTATCCTGTTTTTTTTGTTTTTTTGTTTGTTTGTTTGTTTGTTTGTTTGATTTGAGGTTGCCTGTTGTTTCCTAGACAATTTGAAATTGCCTTTAACTGTTAATTATGTATTGATTTGTTTGGTCTTGCTTTTATGATTCAATATTTTTGCAATGGTGGACCTGGTATATTTGATTTTTTTGGTTATTAATTCATGTGTGGTGGGTTGCACTGAAGTTTTCTTTGTGACGATGGAATCACTGTGTGGAATGTGGATGAAGGTCTCTGTTTATTGGGAACGGGGTTTAGGATTTGAGCTGGCAGGTGGTGTGGTGGCTTAATGTGGTTTTTCTATTGGATGAGGCAGGGGAGAGGTGAGGAAAGGAGGAAGAAAAGAGAGGAAAAAAAAAAAAAAAAAGCTCCAAGGTGCCAGTAGCTGTTCCCAGGCCTTTGAGTAGGCTGCTGAGGTGTAGTAAATTACACAGTGTGGCTTTTCTAGCCATAAGTCTTTGTAAACTCCATGGTGGAACTTGCTGTGAGCAACTGAGTAGCTCCTGACTGTTAAAGTTATCCACCTGGGGTATTTCTCTTGAGAGTGGCACGAAACAAACTTCTGAGAAGTTCTCTCTCTCTCAGATGTATAGAATTCTGATGTTGGGATTGGTTAGTTTGGCCACTCTGCCAGGCTCAAAAGGAGCCCTCCTAGAGGCAGAAGGGTTCTCTCTGACTGCTGGTTGGGAAAGAGGTGTTGCTGACAGAAATGTGCTCCTGAGAAATACACACTTGCTTGCATGAAGAGAGACATGTGCTGCTGAGAGAGAGATGTGAAAGACACATGCTGTTAAGAGAGGGATGTGAGAGACACTGATGGCTGCTAAGTGAGATGGCTGTGAGAGACTGAGTGCATTTCTGAACTTGAATTGTACCCTGTTACTTCCCTGATAAACCCCATAATCTATGAGTTCTGTGTGGCCACTGCAGTGAATTATTGAACCCAGCAAAGAGGTGGTGAGTGCTGTGGGACGAATGGTTGGTGAAAGCACTGGAGGGAGGCAACATGTCTGGCCTCACAGGAATAGGCCTTGGGCTACAGATGGTGATTTTGTCTTCCTCTTGTGGGGTTAGAGGATGTCAGAAGATGTGGCCTCTGTGCCCCTTTGGCAGTTGCTAATGATGCTACACTGTTACTCACATTCTGTAGCTCAAGATCAGCAAAGATCTCAATGGTTAGGGGGCTGCCACTTTCTGACAAATTCAGATGGCCACATAAACCCCATACTCCACACCCTTCCATGCCAAAAAGCTGTCCTGGGATAGCTCCCCTTACCAGGGCCGTGAAGTAGTCCCAGGGTCAGCATGAGTTAGTCCCAGAGTCCACCCACTTGTGGTGAGCTTCCCTCTTTGCCCCTAATTCTGTAGCACCTGGAACCAGAGGGATCTCTGCTCCCTCCCTGTGGTCCCAAGTTTACTGAAAAAAGCAAGTGCTGAAGGTAGATCCCTGGAGTTTTTACAGGTCCTCTGGTGCATTCTCTCCACTGTCCCAGGGAGCCCTCTGATGTCCTGTCTCACTGGCCAGTTGGTGCTCTGCAGGACAGTTTCACCTATTTTTTTTTTTTTTTCTTCTTTCAGGTAATTACACTGCCTCTCTCTCCTTTCTAATCCTACTCCCCTGAGTTTGGTGTACTCTGACTTAATGAACTGTTCAGAGCACCAGAATCCTGGTTCAGAGAGCTGCACCTAATTTTTCAGGCACTAAGATGCTAGAGGGAACTAGTGTGTGGGCTACAGGTAAGACACCATCTTCCCACCAGTAAATGTTTATGGAAGTAGATTGCCCAGTCTTCCTTCTGCAGAGTGGCTGGTGAGTTTGAACTGCCAAGCTTATCATTATCAGTCAAATGCTTTAGGCCCCGAGCCACCAGAACTCCTATAATAAACTTAATAAAGTCGACTTCTATTCATACCAACCCTATTTACAACAGAACAAAATACTGCACCATCCTTGCAATCCTTGCTATGTTTGAACCCATCGTCACAGCCACTGTGTCAATCCATCTCATTGAAGGTTTTCCCCTTCTTTGTTGACCCTCTACTTTACCAAGCACAATATCCTTCTCCAGGGACTGGTCCCTTCTGACAACATGACCAAAGTAGGCGAGATGAAGGTTAGACATTCTCACTTCTAGGAGCTTTCAGCTGCACTTCTGCCAAGACAGATTTTTTTCATTCTTCTGGCAATACATGCTATTTTAAGTATTATTTGCCAACACCACAATTCAAAGGCATCAATTCTCCTTAAGTCTTTGTGATAGTTGGAGGCATGTGTCAACTTGGCTGGACCACAATTCTTGTGGTTTAAGCA
Organism: Orycteropus afer afer; assembly: GCF_000298275.1. NCBI lineage: Eukaryota > Metazoa > Chordata > Mammalia > Tubulidentata > Orycteropodidae > Orycteropus > Orycteropus afer. The sequence continues at coordinate 1,237,057 of NW_006922205.1, forward strand.
ACTGTGATGTTGGTTGTTCCAATGATGGGATCAGATGTATATGTTTTGAGCAGCTAATCCATGGAAAGGGAGTTCCCCAAGGAAGGGGTGTGACCTGCTTCCAGTATATTTATGGACATCCTGGGAAAAGAAACACTCTTATGTGAACCAGGATTCTGTTGTGCTGCCTACAACTGTCCATGAAGGAACAATCCACAATTCAGCCTGTGAATCTAGGATTTGTCATTTCTTGGAGTCAACAGGCAGTATACTGCCTGCCAAACTTGAGCTTCTCAGCCCCTGCAGCTGCAAGAGCTGGGAAAACCTTTAGTTGACGTTTGATCCAGCAACTTTGGACTTGCCGGCTTCTAAAGTGTGTGAGCCGTTTTCCTATGACAAACTTCCATTTCTCTCTATATATAAGTTATACTGGTTTTGTTTCTCTAGAGAACCCAGTCTAACCCATTTGGTATGGAGAGTGGTTCTAGAGAGACAAAATCATAAGGATGGGCTTCCTAAATTGGTTCTCCAATTTGATTAATCATAAAGACACTAGTGACCCTGTCTCTGTTAGTAAAGAGGGCCTTGCTAATCTGTGGTGTTAGGTGGCAACATTAATATGCAAAATAGCACCACCAATAGATCAAGTACTTGTGAGAAGTGAGGCTCTGAGTGATCACATATTTGATACTTTTCTGCAAATTTGTCAGCATGAGGAGTATAAGGAAGCTGGATGGTTGGTCCTACTTACACTAGACAAAGTGGTGAAAGAGTGAGATGAGCTCAGAGCTGCTGAGTCAAGGCTTACGCACTGCATAAAAGACCTCAATATTTCCAGTTGTGCTCTGGAAGAAAGGCTTATTTCTTCTAGTAACAGAGCAGATATTGCTGAAAACCAAAACCAGAGTCTTATTGTAAGGGTGGATGAATTACAACACCAACTAAATTACTAACCCAGAATGGTGTCTGAAGTTAAAGTGAGGCCATTGATTGGGAAAAAAATGGGGTCCTGAAGCCTGGAATGGGGACATCTGGACAAATAGCCAGGAAGATCAGTGTATGGAACCCGTAAATTTTGTTGAATCTCTCCCATCTGAAGGGATTACTGTAACACCATTGTCTCCTCCACCTCAGTTTGATGGAATTAACCCAACAGTTTCTGCTGGGTCATTGCCGGAGGCAGAGGCCATGGAAGGCTTTGGTGAATGTTCTCCAGAGCTGCCCCAACCACCAATTGTTACTGCTAGACCTATAACTAAAGTTAAGTCCAAAAGAGCCCCAAAAGGTGAAATACAAAGTGTGACTGAGGAGGTTGTATGCTACACATGAAAAGACCTACTTGATTTTGCTAACATGTACAGACAGAAACCTGGAGAATATATATGGGAATGGCTACTGAGAATGTGGGATAAGGATGTAAGGAATGTAACATTGGATCAGTCTGAGTTTATTGATTTAGGCTCACTAAGTATGGATTCTTCACCCAAAGTTTCAGCTCGAGAGGTTAGGAAGCGATCTAATAGTTTATTTGGTTGGCTTACTGAAGCATGGTGGCCTATCTTAAGTCAAATTGTAGTACCAGACCTATCTTGGTATAATGTAGAAGAAGGTATCCTGAGGCTGAGGGAAATTGGCCTGTTATAATGGATTTATCAGATTAGACCCCTAGAACCAGAAATGGAGAGTCCAGAAGACATGCCTTTCACCAGTATGGTGAGGAATATATTTGTGAATGGAGCTCCAGCATCCTTGAAGACTGCTTTGATAGCTATTTTATGTAAGCTGGATTTGACAGTGGGAATTGCCTTAATTGAACTTAGACACTTAACTACGATGGGGCTGATTGGACCCTGTGGTAGTAGGGGCCAAGTGGCAGCAGTTAACCAACAAAAGCAAGGTAGGTGTATTTGCCATAATGGACATCAGAGTGAGAACAGTAATCAGAATAGTCTGACTTGTGTGGAATTATGGCTTGACTACTTGCTCATTGTGTTCCTGGTAGTGAAATAGATTGCAAACCCACTAAGTATTTACTTGATCTGTATAGACAGAAGAATTCTAGGTCATGTGAAAGGGAGCCTAGATTGAATTGCCAGAATGCAGAGTCACAGCCTCTCAATCAATTCCCAGACTTTGGGTCAGTTTACAGACCCAAAACCCCTTGAAACAAGGGCAGGCTGGGTCCCTTTGATGAAGGTGTCCACTACATTGCCAAAAATTTATAATGTCAATCTCTCTCCCAGCCTTCCACAAAGGGATCTGAGGCCTATTACAAGAGTGACTATTTATTGGGGAAAAGGAAATAATCAGACTTTTTTGGGATTACTGGACACTGGCTCTGAACTGACACTAATTCCAGGAGACCCAAAGTGTCATTGTGGCCCACCAGTCAGAGTGGGGCTTATGGTAGTCAAGTTATTGATGGAGTCTTTGCTAAAGTGTGTCTCACAGGGGGTTCCCAAAATCATCTTGTAGTGATTTCCCCTGTTGCAGAATGTATAACTGGAATAGATATACTGAACAATTAGAAGAATTCCCACATTGGCTCCCTGACATATGGAGTTAGGGCTACTATGGTAGGAAAAGCCAAGTGGAAGCCATTAGAGCTGCCCTACCCACAAAGACAGTGAATCAAAAGCAATACCACATCTCTGTAGGGGTTCAGTGATTACTGCCACCATCAAGGACTTGAAGGATATATATATATATATATATATATACACACACACACACCCATTTAATTCACCTATTTGGTTTGTGCAAAAAGCAGATGGATCTTGGAGAATGACAGTAGATTATCATAAACTTAATCAGGTGGTGACTCAAATTGCAGCTGCTCTTCCTGATGTGGTTTCATTGCTTGAGAAAATTAGCACATCTCCTGGTACTTGGTATGCAGCTATTAATGGGCCAATGCCTTTTTCTCGATACCAATTTCAAAGGACCATCAGAAGCAGTTTGCCATCAGCTGGCAAGGCCAACAGTATACTTTCATAGTGCTTCCTCAAGGGTATATCAACTCTCTAGCACTATGTCATACTTTAGTCTGTAGGGATCTTGATCGCCTTTCCCTTCCACAAGACATCACACTGGTCCATTATTTTGATGAATTTATGCTGATTGGATCGATGTCTCTAGACTTATTGGTGAGACATACGCATGCTAGAGGTTGGGAAATTAACCCAACAAAAATTCAGGCACCTTCCACCTCAGTGAAATTTCTAGGGGTCCAATGCTGTGGAGCATGTTGAGATATTCCTACTAAAGAGAAGGATAAGTTATTGTATCTGGCTTCCCCCACAACTAAAAATGAAGCACAATGTTTGGTGGGCCTCTTTGGAGTTTGGAGGCAACATATCCCTCATTTGGGTGTGTTGCTTTGGCCTATTTATCAAGTGATTTGGAGAGCTGCTAGTTTTGAATGGGGCCCAGGACAACAGAAGGCTCTGCAACAGGTTCAGGCTTCCATGCAGGCTCCTCTGCCACTTGGGCCATATGATCCCACTGATCCAATGGTGCTTGAAGTGTCTGTAGTAGATAGAGATGCTGTATGGAGTCTTTGGTGGGTCCCTATTGGTGAATAGCAATGCAGACCCTTGGGATTTTGGAGCAAAGCCCTGCCATCCTCTGCAGATAACTACTCTCCTTTTGAGAAACAGCTTTTAGCTTGTTACTGGGCTTTATCAGAGACTGAATGTTTAGTTATGGGCCACCAAGTCACCATGAGGCCTGAGCTCTCCATCATGAACTGAGTGTTGTCTGACCCATAGAGTCCTAAAGTTGCACATGCACAGCAGCACTCCATAATTAAATGGAAGTGGTATATCAGAGACTGGGCTCGAGCAGGACCTGAAGGCACAAGTACGTTGCATGAGGAAGTGGCCCAAATGCCTATGGTCTCCACTCCAGTCACATTACCTTCCTCTCTCATTCAGCACCTTTGGCCTCATAGGGAGTTCCTTATTATCAGTTGACTGAGAAAGAGAAAACTTGTGCCTGGTTTACAGATGGTTCTGCGTGATATGCAGGCACCACTCAAAAGTGGACAGCAGGAGCATTGCAGCTCCTTTCTGGAACTTCCCTGAAGGACAATGGTGAAGGGAAATCTTCTCAATGGGTGGAATTTTGAGCCATGCACATGGATACTCACTTTGCATGGAATAAAAAATGGCCAGATGTGCAATTATATACAGATTTATGGGCTGTTGCTAATGGCTTGACTGGATGGTCTGGGACTTGGAAGGAGCATGACTGGAAAATTGGTGACAAGGATGTATGGGGAAGAGGTATGTGGATAGGTCTCTCTGAATGGGCCAAAGGAGTAAAGATACTTGTGTCTCATGTGTATGCCCATCAAGAGATGACCTCGGCAGGGGAGGACTTTAGCAATCAGGTGGATAGGATGACACGTTCAATGGAAACCAGCCATCCTTTTCCCCCAGCTACTCCTGTCATTGCTCAATGGTCTCATGAACAAAGTGGCCATGGTGGCAGGGATGGAGATTTTGCATGGGCTCAGCGATATGGACTTCCACTTACCAAGGCTGATTTGGCTACCGTCACTGCTGAGTGCCCATTCTGCCAGCAGCAGAAACCAACACTGAGTCTGCAATATGGAACCATTCCTCAGGGTGATCAGCCAGCAACCTGGTGGCAGGTTGATTACATTGGACCATTCCCATCATGGAAAAGACAGTGTTTTGTTCTTAGTGGAATAGATACTTAATCAGGATATGGATTCACCTTCCCTGGATGCAATGCTTCTGTCAAGACTACTATCCATGGACTTACAGAACGCCTTATCCACCATCATGGTATCCCACACAGCAGATTAAGGGACTCACTTCACAGCAAATGAAGTGCAGCAATGGACCTATGCTCATGGAATTCACCGGTCTTACCATGTTTGCCAACATCCTGAAGCAGCTGGCTTGATAAATGGTGAAATGGCCTACTGAAAACACAATTATAGCACCAGCTGGCAATAACTTGAAGGGTCGGGGCAATGTTCTCCAGGAGGCTGTATATGCTCTAAACCAGCATCCAACATATGGTTCTGTTTCTCCAATAGCCAGGATTCACTGGTCCAGGAACCAAGGGGTGGAAATGGAGTGGTATACCACTCACTATTATCCCTAGTGACCCACTCAAAATATTTTTGCTTCCTGTCCGTGCTACCCTATGCTCTGCAGGTCTGGAGATCTTAGTCCCAAAGGGACTTGCCCACCTGGAGACACAATACTGATTGCATTGAACTAGAAGTTAAGAATGCCACCCAGCCATTTTGGGTTCCTCATGCCTCTGGATCAACAAAGAACTGTAATATCTGGTGTGATAGATCCTGATTACCAAGGGGAAATTGGGTTGACATTACATAATGGAGGTAAAGAAGACTATGTCTGGAATACAGGAGATTCTTTAGGATGTTTCTTAGTACTACCATGCCCTGTGATTAAAGTTAATAGAAAATTACAGCAACTGAATTCTTATATGACTACTAATGGCCCAGACCCTTCAGGAATGAAGGTTTGGGTCACCCCACCAGACAAAGAACAATGACCAGCTGAGGTGTTTGCTGAGGGCAAGGGAAATACGGAATGTGTGGTGGAAGAAGGTAGTTCTGAATATAAGGTATGACCACATGACCACGTGCAGACACGAGGATTGTGATTGTTATATTTCTTCATTGAATATGTGCATCAAATATTTTGTTTTCTTCTGTTATGAACTATGAAATATAAATAAGGTTAATGCGTTTTGGTTGTAAGTGTGTTAGTGTTTCATGTTAGGCACAAATATGACTTTTTAATTGTCCTTATTTAGAGATTATATATGGTTAAGAAGATGTGTACAACTGTCAAGTTGACAAGGGCTGGACTGTGATAGTTGGAGCTGTGTGTCAACTTGGCTGGACCACAATTCCGTGTGGTTTAAGAAATTGTGATGTGAGTTGTTCCAATGATGGGATCAGACGTATATGGTTTGAGCAGCCAATCCATGGAAAGGGAGTTTCCTTAGGGGTGTGGCCTGCTTCCAGTTTATTTATGGACATCCTGGACATCTGTGGATCGGGATTCTGCTGTGCTGCCTACAACTGTTCGTGAGTGAACAATCCACAATTCAGCCTGGAGATCTTGGATTCATCATTCGTTGGAGTTAACAGACAGTATACTGCCTGCCAACCTTGAGCTACTCAGCCCCTGCAGCTGCATGAGTTTGCAAAAGCCTGCAGCTTGATGTTTGATCCAAGTAGTTTGGACTTGCCAGCTTCTATAAGCGTGTGAGCCATTTTCCTAAGATAAATTTCCCTTTCTCTCTCTATATATAAGCTTTACCAGTTTTGTTTCTCTAGAGAACCCAGTCTAACACAGTCTTCCTTACTCAATGTCCAGCTTTCACATGTGATGTGGCTACTGAAAACACCTTAACTTAGCTTAAGTGAACATTTGTCTTCAAAGCGACATCTTTCCTTCTTAACACTTTGAAGAGGCCATTCGCAGCAGATTTTCCCAGTGCAATACAAAATTCAATTTCCTGACTGCTGTTTCTATGGGTATTCATTGCAGATCCAAGAGAGCTCTGGTGGCATAGTACCTAAGGCATGTGACTGGTAACCAGAAGGTTGACGGTTCAAACCCATCAGCCACTCCTCAGAAGGAAGGTTGGGCAATCTATTTCCATAGTGATACTGCCTTGAAACCCAAGGAGGGGTCACTATGAGTTGGATATGACTTGATGGCAGTGAGTTTGGTTTGGTTTGGTTTGGTTTACAACCTCAGCCTTATCTCCATGGATCACGATGTTGCCTACTCGTCCAGTTGTGAGGATTTTTGTTTTCTTTATGTTGAGGTTTAATCCATACTGAGCACTGTAGCCTTTGATCTTCATCAGTAAGTGCTTCATGCTCTCTTCACTTTCAGAAAGCAAGGTTGTATCATCTGCATATTGCAGGCTGTTTATGGTTCTTCCTCCAATCCTGATACTGCATTCTTCTTCCTATAGTCTAGTTCATAGGATTATTTGCTCATTGTACAGATTGAATAAGTATGGTGAAATGATACAACCCTGATGTACACCCTTCCTGATTTCAAACCACGTACTATTAACTTCTGTTTGAATGGCAGCCTCTTGGTCTAGGTTCTTGGTCTAGCCTCTTGGCACAGGTTCCTCATGAGTAAAATGAAGTGTTCAGAATTTCCATTCTTTGCAATGTTATCTATAATTTATTATGCTCTTCAGAGTCAAGTGCCTTTACACAGTCAATAACATCTTTCTGGTATTCTTTACTTTTAACAAAGATCCATCTGACAGAAGCAAAGATATCCTTTGTTCCAGGTCCTCTTCTAAATCCAGCTTGCATTTCTGGCAGTTACTTGTCAATGTACTGCTGTAACTGTGGTTTTTTTTTTTTTTTTGTAATTTTTTTTAATGATCTTCAGCAAAATTGTACTTGCATGTGATATTAATGATATTACTTGATAATTTCCACATTCTTCTGAATCATCTTTCTTTGGAATGGGCACAGATATTGATCTTTTTCAGTCAGTTAGCCAGAAAATCTGTCTTGGAAATTTCTTGGCATGAATGAGTAAACGCCTCTAGCACTGCATCCGTTTGTTGAAATGTCTCAATGGGTACTTCATCAATTCCTGGAGCCCCCTGCCCCTTTTTTTTCCCACCAATATCTTCAGTGCAGCTTGGACTTCTTCCTTCATTAGCACTGGTTCTTGATCATATGCTACCTCCTGAAAGGTTTACACATCAACCAATTCTTTTTGGTACAGTGACTCTATATTCCTTCCATCTTCTTTTGCTACTTCATATATCATTCAGTATTTTGTCCATAGAATCCTTCTATATTGCAACTGAAGGCTTGAATTTTTTCTTCAGTTCTTTCAGCTTGAGAAATGTCAGGTGTATTCTTCTCTTTTGATTATCTAACTGCAGGTCTTTGCACATTTCATTCTAATACTTTATTTGTCTTTTTGAGCTTCCTTCTAGTCTTTTATTTCATCATTTCTTTCATTCAGTTAAGCTACTCCCCATTCAAGAGCAAGTTTCAGAGTCTCTTCTGACATCCATTTTGGTCTTTCCTTTTTTTCCTGTCTTTTGAATGATCTTTTTCTTTCTTTGTGTATGATGTTCTTGACATCAGTCCACAACGTGTCTGATCTTTGGTTGTTGGTGTTCAATGTGTCAAATCTATTCTTCAGATGGTCTCTAAATTCAGGTGGAATATAATCAAGGTAGTATTTTGGCTCTCATGGACTTGTTTTAATTTTCTTTAGGTTCAACTTGAACTTGCATATGAGCAATTGCTGGTCTGTTTCACAGTCTGCCCCTGACCTTGTTTTAACTGATGATAATGAGCTTCTCCATTGCCTCTTCACACATATGTAGTCAACTTGATTCCTGTGTATTCCATCTGATGATGTCCATGTATATAGAAACTGTTTATGTTGTAGAAAAAAGGTATTTGCAATGAGTAAGTTGTTGGTCTTGCAAAATTGTGTCATGTGATCTCTGGTGTTACTTCTATCACCAAGGCCATATTTTCCAACTACTGATGATTCTTCTTTGTTTCCAACTTTTGAATTCCAAACTTCAGTAATTATCAACATATCTTGATTGTGTATTTGGTCAATTTCAGCCTGCAGAAGCTGGTAAAAATCTTCAATTTCTTCATCTTTGGCTTTAGTAGTTGGTGCATAAATTTGAATAATAGCAGTGTTCAGTGGTCTTCCTTGTAGGGCTATGGACATTATCTTACTGACAGCATTGTACTTCAGAATAGATCTTGAAATTTTCTGTTTAATGATGAATGTGACACCATTTTTCTTCAATTTGTCATTCCTGACATAGTAAACCATATGATTTTCTGATTCAATATGGCTAATACAGCTCCATTTCAGTTCACTGATTCCTAGGAGATTGATCTCAATGTGTGCCATTTCATTTTCAACAACTTCTAATTTTCTCAGATTCATGCTTTGACCATTCCATGTGCCTATCAGTAATGCATATTTACAGCTCTTTTCATTTTGAGTTTCTCCCCATCAGCAAATAAAGGTCCTGAAAGTTTTATTGTATCCAGGTCATTAAGTTATACCCTATTTTGAGAAGGCAGGTCTTCCCCAGTCATTTTTTGAGTACCTTCCAACCCAACAGGCTCATCTTCTGGTGCTACATCAATGATTCAAGGGTATTAGAATTTTTCAGTAATATGTCACACTATTTCACAGCTATTAATAAGGTTTTATGTGGCCATTTTTTTTTTTTCCAGAAGTGGATGGACCCACCCTTCTTCTGAGTCTGGAAGCTCCACTGAAACCTGTCCACCATGGCTGAGTCTGCAGGTACTAAAAATATCGATAGCATAACTTCCAGCCTCATAGTAACCTACAAGCCACCACTGTATGACACACCGACAGACAAGTTCTCTATATTTACTTATTTCTCTGTATTTGCCTATTTCACAAATGCAAATACAGTATTTGCTTTTTGTGACTGATTTGTTTCATTCAGTATATTTTCTTGTATTTTAAATTTTTTATTGTGATTTGGGTGAAAGTTTACAGAGAAAATTCACTTTCCATATAACTGTTCATACACATTTTTGTCTCATGCCATTGACTGCAATTCCCCACAATGTCACAGTTCTCTTCCCACATCCTCCCCATAGTTACCTCTTCTCTGTGTCCTTCCCTCCCATGCAGTGCTGCACCCCCTCCTTAAGCTGTCACCCTGGGCAAACACTGCCCTTCCGTACTCCCATGATTAATCACTCCAAGTAGTGTATGCACCTGATGTAAATGTTCCCATATGCCAGACTGTTGTTTGGCTGGAAGCCACACAAGTGGGTTCAATTTCAGACCTGAAAGATAGCCAGTCTCTATCAAACCAGCAAACTGGGTCTTTTTTTTTTTTTTTTTAATGATTTTGAATTTTCTTCCACATTGTTCTCCCATTCTATCCAGGATCACTTGCACCAATCCCCCTCCAAGTGGTTGACAGTGGTAACCAGGCACCATCTAGTTCTTGTCCTGTGATTATATAGGCTGAGGATTCCATGGTCTACCAGTCCTTTGGACTAATTGTTTCCACACATCTTTGGTTTTCTTTATGCTTTGTTCTGGATGAGGAGAGACCAACCATTGCATCTAGATGGCCTCTTGCAAGATTTAAAACCCCAGTTGCTACTCATCAAAGCAGGATGTAAAACAATGTCTTTGTGTACTATATTATGCCATTTGAGCTTGATGTCCACTGTGACCATGGTCCCAAGCCCGCATATCTAACTACTCACTCCCTCTGGGTAGCTGACTCTGTCCAAGAAGCCACCACAACCTTGCCCTTTGTCAGCTCTACTATACACCTGGACATTCTTACAACACATAACTATGCTTGTAGAAGCATCATCTGCTAACCCTATATATGGTCATGGGCACAATTCCCCCTGCCTAGACACACCTGATCATTCATCCTGTCCACCTATCCACCTGTAGATCATTGCTTGCCATCACTGAGAACACAGTACTGTACATGCAAAAGAGTTGATCTTTATTGCCTGTCCCTCCCATATATCTCTCCATGCCTTCCTCTTCCTCATTGTTACTGTGTTGATCTCTCACATTTGGTACATAGCCCTTCCCTTCTCCCAAATCAATACTTGTCTTTACTTATGTAGCAGTGTTCCCTTCCCTCCCTTCCTATTCCTGGTAACCAACAGAGAAAGTTTCCTTCCATATATAAACCATTACTTGGCTTTTTACAATAATGGTCTAATTCAATATTTGTATTAGTAATACTAACACAAAATTTGTCCTTCTGTTATTGACTTATTTCACTCAGCATAATGTCCTCCAAGTTCATCCACATTATGCAGTGTTTTTTTTTTTTAATTGTGATTTGGGTGAAAATTTACAGAACAAATTCACTTTCCATACAGCAGTTCACATACACTTTGTCTCATGACATTGACCACAATTTACCACAATGCAACAGCTCCCCTCCCACTTCCTCCCCATAGTTACCTCTTCCCTGTGTCCATCCCTCCATGCACTCCTGCCCCCTGAGCTGTCTCCCTGTGCATAAGCAGCCCTTCTTTCTCCTATGATTGTTCTCTCCAAGGAGTGTATCTACCTCATGTAAATGTTTAGGTCATATGCCTATCTTTTGTTTGGCTGGAAGCCACAGGAGTGGGTTCAATTCCAGACCTGAAGGGCAGCTAGGGGCCATAGTCTCAGTGGTTCCACCAGGCTCTATCAGACCAGCAAACCTGGCCCCACCCCCCTTTTTTTTTCTCCAAATGATTTTGAGTTTTGTTCCACATTGTTCTCCCTTTCTATCCAGGATCTCATTCATAGATCCCCTTCCAAGTGGTTGGCATTGGTAGCCGGGCACCATCTAGTTCTTCTGGTCTCATAGTCATATAGGCTGAAGATCAGATGTACCAGTCGCTAGGACTAATTGTTTCCATGATTTTTTGGTGTTCTTCATTCTTCTTTGCTCTGAATGAGGAGAGACCCATCGTTGCATCTAGATGGCAGCTTGCAAGCTTTTAAGACCCCAGTCACTACTCACCAAAGTAGGAGGTGGAACAATGTTTTGTGTACTATATTATGCCAATTGAGCTTGATGTCCCCCATGACTATGCTTCCAAGCCCACAGATTCAACTACTTGGTCCCTCTTGGTAGCTGGCTGTGACCAAGCAGTGACTACAACCTTGCCCCTTGTCAGCTGTACTATACACCTGGGAATTCAGATCATACAAATAAACTTATAGGACCATTGTCTGTCAACCCTACACATGTTCTTGGGTACATTCCCCACTTCATAGAGATACCTACTAGTTCAGCCTGTCCACCCATCTATCTACCAATATACTCATGTTTGTCTTCACTGACAATGCCTTACTATATGTGGAAAAGGGTTCATCTTTGTTATCTGTACCTCCAAAGTACCTCTCTATGACTTTCTCTTCCTTAATGCCATGATAATGATCACTCACATTTGGTACATTGACCTTCTCTTCACCCACATCAATACTTATCTCCATCTATCTAACAGTGTTCCCCCCTCTCCCCTCCCACCGCTGGTAACCAACAAAGAACATGTCCTTCTATAGATAAACATTTCTTTGACTTTTACACTAACGGAATACAATATTTGTCCTTTTGTGATTGACTTATTTCACTCAGCATAATGTCCTCGAATTTCATCCACTTTATCCTGTTTTGCAGATTCTCCATTATTCTTTAGGGTTGTATAATATTCCATTTTGTGTATGTACCATTGTTTGGTTATCCATTCCTCAGTTGATGGACACCTAGGTTGTTTCCATCTTTTGGCTATTGTAAACAGTGCTGCAATGAACATGGTGGTGCAAATGTCTGTTCTTGTCATGGCTCTCACTTCTTTAGGATATATACCTAGTAATGGAATAGCTGGGTCAAATGCTATTTGTAGTTCCAGCTTTTGAAGGAATTGCCATACTGCTTTCCACAATGGTTGTACCATTTTACAGTCCCACCAACAGTGTATGAGAGTCCCAATCTCTCCACATCCTCACC
>NW_006922205.1:1275902-1277816 GCF_000298275.1 Orycteropus afer afer
TACAGTCTGCAGTATGGATTACATCTCAATATAAAGAAAACAAAAATCCTCACAACTGGACCAATGAGCAGCATCACAATAAATGGAGAGAAGATTGAGATTGTCAAAGAATTCACGTTGCTTGGTTCTACAATCGATGCCAATGGAAGCAGCAGTCAGGGCATTAGATTACTTGTAGCATTGGGAAAGTCAACTGTGAAGGAACTGCTTCAAGTGCTGAGGAGCAAGGATATCTCCTTGAGGACTAAGGTGTGCCTGACACAAGCTATGATATTTCCAATCGCCTCGTATACATGTGAAAGCTGGACAATGAATAAGGAAGACCGAAGAAGAGTTGATGCTTTTGAGTTGTGGTGCTGGCGAAGAATGCTGAAAGTACCATGGACTGCTAAAAGAACTAACAGATCTGTCCTGGAGGAAGTGCAGCCAGAATGCTCCTTGGAAGGAAGAATGGCCAGACTTCGTCTCACCTATTTTGGTCATGTTCTCAGAAGGGACCATTCCCTGGAGAAGGATGTCATGCTTGGTAGGGTGGAGTGTCGAAGAAAAGGGGGGGGGGCCTTCAACGAGATGGATTGACACAGTGGGTGCGATGATGGACTCAAGTATAGCAGGGATTGTGGGGCTGGTGCGGGACCAGGCAGTGATTCGTTCTGTTGTGCATGGGGTTGTTATGAGTCGGAAATGACTTGACGGCACTTAACAACAACAATAGCTAATGATTGTGAACATTTCTTTATATGTTTGTTGGTCCCCTGAATATCCTCCTTGGTGAAGTGTCTATTCATGCCTCCTGCCCATTTTTTAAATTGGATTGTTTTTCTTTTTTTTTATTGAGGTGTTGGAGTTTTCTATAAATTCTAGAGATAAGCCATTGCCAAATATTTTTCACCAAGTAAGTTCTCTTTTGCCTCTTTTAGAGAAGTCTTTGGAAGCATATAAAAATTTGATTTTTAGAATGTCCCATTCATCTAGTTTCTCTTCTGCTGTTTGTGCTTTTTGGGTTATCCTTCATAGTCTATTTATGCCATATATTAGGGGCCCTAAATTTGCCTCTAGTTTTCCTTGAGGAACTCTATAGTTTTTGGTTCCACATTTAAGTCTTTGATCCATCTAGAGGTAGTTTTTGTGTATATGTTGTGAGGTACAGATCTTGTTTTATTTTTCGGCAAATGGACCTCCAGTTTTGGCAACACCATTTATTAAACAAACATTCCCTTCCCCATTTATTGGATTTAGGCCCCTTTTCAAAGATACGCTGATGATAGGTCAATGGATCTATTTCTGGATTCTCAATTCTATTCCATTGGTCTATGTATCTGTCATTAAACCAGTACCAGACAGTATTGGCTACTGTGGCTGTATAGTAGGTTTTGAGATCTGGCAGTGTGAGACTTCCACTTTGTTCTTCTTCAATAGTGTTTTGCTTATTTGAGGTCTCTTTCACTTTCCATATGAAGTTAGTGATTGGTTTTTCCATATCCTTAAAGAATGTTGATGGGATCTGGATTGGGATTGCATTGAATGTATAAATTGCTTTGGGTAGAATTGACATTTTTACAATGTTCAATTTTCTGTGTTAGACTGGGTTCTCTCGAGAAACAAAAACCAGTAAAGCTTATATATATATATATATACAGAGAGAGAGAGAGAGAGAGAGAGAGAGAGAGAGAGAAATTTATCTTAGGAAAATTTCTCAAACACTTATAGATGCTGGCAAGTCCAAAGTTCCTGGATTACACACCAACCTGGAGGCTTTTCCTGGCTCTTGCAACCACACGGGCTGAGGAGCTCAAGGCTGGTACACAAGACACTGGCTGTTGCCTCCAACGAATGATGAATCCAAGATCTCCAGGCCGAATGGTAGAGTGTTCACTCACAGACTGTTGTAGACAGCACAAGAGAATCCCGATC
>NW_006922205.1:1278121-1282577 GCF_000298275.1 Orycteropus afer afer
ATTTCACAGTTCATAACAGAAGGAAACAAAAATATATGATGCACATATACAATGAAGAAATATAACAATCACAGTCCTCATTTCTGCAGCTGGTCACGTGGTCATAGCTGATATTCAGAGCTACCTTCTTCCACCACGCATTCTATATTTCCCTTGCCTTCAGCAAGCACCTCAGCTGGTCGTGGTTCTTTGCCTGGTGGGGTGACCCAAACCTTCATTCCTGAGGGGTCTGTGCCCTTAGCAGTCATATCAGAATTGGGTTGCTGTAATTTTCCATTGACTTTAAGCACAGGGCATGGTAGTACTAAAAGACGTCCTAAAGAATCTCCTGGACTCCAGACATACTCATCTTTACCTCCATTATGTAAAGACAACCCAATTTCCCCTTGGTAATCAGGATCTATCACACTAGATAGCACAGTAATGCCCTTCTTTGTCTGTGGTTCCAGAGGCATGAGGAAGCCAAAATGGCCAGGTGACATTCTTAATTTCCAGTTCAAAGCAATCAGTATTGTGTCTCCAGGTGGGAGTGTTCCTCCCTTTGAAACTAAGATCTCCAGACCCACAGAGCATAGGATAGCAGGGACAGGAAGCAAAATTTTTTTGAGTGGGTCACTAGGGGTAATAGTGAGTGGTACCATTCTTGTTTCCACCCCTTGGTTCCCAGACGAGTGAATCCTGGCTATTGGAGAAAGAGAACCATATATTGGATGCTGGTTTAGAGCATATACAGCCTCCTGGAGAACATTGTCCCAACCCGTCAAGGTATTGCCACCTAGCTGGTGCCGTATTTGTGTTTTAAGAGGCCATTCCATCATTCTATCAAACCAGCTGATTCAGGATGATGGGGAACATGGTAAGACCAGTGAATTCCATGAGCATAAGCCCATTGCCACACTTCATGTACCGTGAAATAAGTCCCTTGATCTGAATCAATGCTGTGTGGAATACCATGACGGTGGATAAGGCATTCTGTAAGTTCACAGATGGTAGTTTTAGCAGAAGCACTGCATGCAGGGAAGGAGAAACCATATCCAGAACAAGTATCTATTCCAGTAAGAACAAAACACTGTCCTTTCCATGATGGAAGTGGTCCAATGTAATCAACTTGCCACCAGGTTGCTGGCTGTTCACCCCAAGGAATGGTTCCATATCGCAGATTCAGTGTTGCTCTCTGCTGTTGGCAGATTGGGCAATCAGCAGTGGCGGTAGGCAAATCAGCCTTGGTAAGTGGGAGTCCATGTTGCTGATCCCATGCATAACCTCCATCCCTGCCACCATGGCCACTTTGTTCATGAGCCCATTGAGCAATGACAGCAGTAGCTGGGGAAAAAGAATAGCTGGTTTCCACTGAACATGTAATCCTATTCACTTGATTGTTAAAGTCCTCTGTGGAGGTCACCTTTTGGTGGGCATTCACATAAGATGCAAATATCTTTACTCCTTTGGCCCATTCAGAGAGATCTCTCCACATAACTTTTCGCCATACATCCTTATCACCAATTTTCCAATCATGCTCCTTCCAAGTCCCAGATCAACGAGCTAAGCCATTAGCCACATCCTATGAATCCGTATATAATCGCACATATGGCCATTTCTTATTCCATGCAAAGTGAATAGCCATATGCATGGCTTGATTTCTACCCATTGGGAGGATTTCTCTTCACCACTGTCCTTTACGGAAGTCCCAGAAAGGGGCTGCAGTGCTGCTGCTGTCCACTTTTGAGTAGTGCCTGTATATCATGCAGAACCATCTGTAAACCAAGCATGAGTTTTCTCTTCCTCAGTCAACTGGTCATAAGGAACTCCCCAAGAGGCCATAGGTGCAGCCTGGGAGAGGGAAGGTAATGTGACTGGAGTGGAGACCATAGGTATTTGAGCCACTTCCTCATGCAACTTGTGCCTTCAGGTACTGCTTAAGCCCAATCTGTGATATACCACTTCCATTTAATGATGAAGTGCTGCTGTGCACGTCCAACTTTATGACTCTGTGGGTCAGACAACACCCAGTTCATGATGGGCAGCTCAGGCCTCATGGTGACTTGGTGGCCCATGGTTAGGCGTTCAGTCTCTACCAAAGCCCAGTAACAAGCCAAAAGCTGTTTCTCAAAAGGAGAATAATTATCTGCAGAAGATGGCAGGGCTTTGCTCCAAAACCCCAAGGGTCTGTGTTGTGATTCGTCAATAGGAATCTACCAAAGGCTCCAAACAGCATCTCTATCTACTACAGACACTTCAAGCACCATTGGATCAGCCAGATCATATGGCCCAAATGGTAGAGCAGCCTGCATGGCAGCCTGAACCTGTTGCAGGGCCTTCTGTTGCTCTGGACCCCACTCAAAACTAGCAGCTTTGAGAGTCACTTGATAAATAGGCTGCAGCAACACACCCAAATGAGGGATATGTTGCCTCCAAAATCCAAAGAGATCCATCAGACGTTGTGTCTCCTTTTTAGTTGTGGGGGAAGCCAGATAAAATAACTTATCCTTCACTTTAGTGGGAATATCTCGACATGCCCCACACCATTAGACCCCTAGAAATTTTACTGAGGTGGAAGGTGCTTGAATTTTTGTTGGATTAATTTCCCAACCTCTAGCATGCATATATCTCACCAATAAGTCTAGAGTCATTGATACTTCTTCTTTACTAGGTCCAATCAACATAATGTCATTAATATAATGGACCAGTGTGATGTCTTGTGGAAGGGAAAGATGATCAAGATCCCTACGGACTAAATTATGACATAGTGCTGGGGAGTTGTTATACCCCTGAGGAAGGACTGAGAAGTTATACTGTTGGCCTTGCCAGCTGAAGGCAAACTGCTTCTGATGGCCCTTTGAAATTGGTATTGAGAAAAAGGCATTGGCCAGATCAATAGCTGCATACCAAGTACCAGGAGATATATTAATTTGCTCAAGCAATAAATTGGGAACTATCTGTATATATTTTGGAAATATGTTTCCTAATTTTTTTTATTAGGATAATATCCATACACTTAAAAGGAAGACCAGTTAATATGACTGTTATTCAAATTTATGCACCAACCACCAAAACCAAAGATGAAGAAGCTGAAGATTTTTTACCAACCTCTGCAGTCTGAAATTGACCGAACATGCAATCAAGATGTGTTGATTATTAACAAAAGACAGGCATATGAGATGAACATTTACATTAGATCAATACACTTCTAGGAGAGATCAGTCATGGGAGAATAGAAGGGCTATGTATGCACAAGGAGACAGATTAGGGGCAGGAGTGCATGGGAGGGAAGGACACAGGGAAGAGGTGGCTATGGGGAGAAAGCATTGTGGGAGATTGCAGTCAATGTCATGAGACAAATTGTATATGAGCTGCTGTATGGAAAATGAATTTCCTCTGTAAACTTTCACCCAGATCACAATAAAATTTTTTTAAAAAAATGTGTTCATTATTACTGGTGATTGGAAAGCTAAAGTTGGAAACAAAGAAGAATTGCCAATAATTGGAAAATATGGCCTTGGTGATAGAAATAACACTGGAGATCACATGATAGAATTTTGCAAGACCAATGACTTATTCATTGCAAATACCTTTTTTCAACAACATAAACAGCAGCGATATATGTGGACTTCACCAGATGGAATATACAGGAATCAGATTGACTACATCCATGGAAAGAGGCAATGGAGAAGCTCAAACCTTTAGCCAAAACAAGGCCAGGAGCTGACTGTGGAACAGACCATCCATTGCTCATATGCAAGCTCAAGTTGAAGCTGAAGACAATTAAAACAAGTCCACGAGAGCCAAAATATGACCTTAATTATATCCCTCCTGATTTTAGAGACCATCTAAAGAATAGATTTGAGTAAACAAGATGTACATGCAGACCACTCAACCCCGGGTGACGCACCCACATACTCTCTGGAAATGCATACCTTGGAGCAATCAACCACAGGGCACCAGAGGGGCAACATTCACATGGAAGAAACACAAGGCACACAGGAATGCATAACTATGAGGGGCTTGTGGGGTAAGGCCACTGGGCAGGGAGAGGAAGAGACTGCGTTAGGGTTGGGGATGGAAATTGGGGAGTGAAACTAAATGTGCAAAAAATGTTGAATATAAAACAAGTCTGCTCTATAAACTTGCACCTAAAGCATGGTAAAATAATTAATTTAAATAAAAAATAGATTTGATGCATTGAACGCCATTGACAGAAAAACAGAGGAATTGTGAGATGACATTAAGAACATCATCCATGAAAAAAGTGAAAGGCCATTAAAAAGACAGGAAAGGAAGAAAAGACCAAAATGGATGTTAGAAGAGACTCTGAAACTTGCCCTTGAACAGAGAGTAGCTAAAGCAAATGGAAGAAATTACAAGATAAAAGAGCCAAGCAGAAGATTTCAAAGAGCAGCTTGAGAAGACAAAGTCAATTATTATAATGAAATGTGCAAAGACCTGGAGTTAGAAAACC
>NW_006922205.1:1283077-1288390 GCF_000298275.1 Orycteropus afer afer
ATCATTGCTGATGTCAGATGGATCTTGGCTGAAAGCAAAGAATACCAGAAAGATGTTTACTTGTGTTTTTTTGACTATACAAAAGCAGTCAATTGTGTGGATCATAACAAATATGGGTAACATTGAGAAGAATTGGAATTCCAGAACACTTAATTGTACTCATAAGGAATCTGTACATAGACCAGGAGGCTGTCGTCCAAACAGAACAAGGGGACACTGCATGGTTTAAAATCAAGAAGAGAGTGTGTCACTATACTTATTCATTCTATGTGCTGAGCAAATAATCCTCACAACTGTACCAATAGGCAGCATCATGATAATAGAGAAAATACTGAAGTTGTCAAAGAGTTCATATTACTTGGATCCACAATCAACACCAATGCAGGCAGCAGTCAAGACATAAGATGAAATATAGCACTGGGCAAATCAGCTGCAAAAGACCTATTTCAAATGCTAAAGAGCAAAGATGTCTCCTTGAGGACTAAGGTGTGCCTGGCACAAGCTATGGTATTTTCAATTGTCTCATGTGCATGTGAGAGCTGGACAATGAATATGGAAGACTGAAGAAGAGTTGATGTTTTTGATTTGTGGTGCTGGTGAAGAATGCTGAAAGTACCACAGATTGCTAAAGGAACAAACAAATCTGTCCTGGAAGAAGTGCAGCTGGAATGCTCCTTGGAAGCAAGAATAGCCAGTCTCCATCTTCCTTACTTTGGTCTTGTTGTAAGAAGGAACCATTTCCTGGAGAAGGATATCATGAGGGGAAGGCCCTCAAGGGAATGGATTGACACAGTGGCTGCAAGAATGGGCTCAAGTATAGCAAGGATCATGGAGCTGGTGTGGGACTTGGCAGTATTTCGTTCTGCTGCGCACAGGGTCACTATGAGTTGCAGAAGATTCGATGGCACCTAGTGACAACAACAACACTGTTAGGTGAAAATCTACATAGTGAAACATATTATCACAACAATTTCTACATGTGCAATTCAGTAACATTTATTACTTTCTTGAAGTTGTGCATGGATTTTTAAAAACAACCACAATACCTTTATTGCATCTAAAATAATGATTCCTTAACATCGTTAACCAATCACTGTTCAAATTTCCCCAACAATCTCATAAGGGTTTTCCCTGACCTCCCCATTTTGTTTATTTGAATTTGGATTCAAATAAAAGCCAGGGAGTTAGAAATTGCCACAAAGACACTGACCCCCTCTGGTCCTGCATGAAGACTTCTTGATTTGAGGCTGACCTTCCCCTGCTAGGCCTCCTTCTGGATCACCCTGCCTGGCTCTGCTCCATGCTCTGATGCCTAGCTCCTTACCAATCTCTGGCACCCAGGGCCCTAGGTTTATGCTAAGTGTAGTAGTTATGTTTGTGTGTCAGCTTGGCTGGGCCTGGTTGAGTGGCTGGGCAGTTGGTGGTAGTTATTCCCCATGAAGAGACTAGCAATCAACTCCATGGTGGGATCTACCACAAGTAGTTGAGTAGCAGCCTTTGGAATGTTGTCTGCTTCCCATATATAAGGAGAAGTCTTGGGAATTGTCTCTAACTTATGGCATGCTTGGACCCTGCATGTAGCCATGTCATTGCTCAGCAGCCTGCTATGCTCTGCCGACCTTGGGACTTACAATGGACTTAAGTTAATGTCCACCCATGTGGTTTGGTAGCATTGGGACTGTGCCTTTTACTTGTCAACCTTGGGGCGTCTCAGCCTCAGCACCCAGCAGCTGTCTGAGTGAAGAAATGACTCTTGCCCCAGTGGGCCGGGAGCTGGAGGCAGAGCTGGACCCCAAGGTTGAGGGGCTTTCACCCAGCCCCTAGAGCCTGGCACTTTGAACTTGGACTTAAAGCCTCCAAATTGTAAGAATAAACTCCTGTTTGTTAAGGCCATCTCATCTGTGGTGTATATTTCTTGTCAGAGCAGCACTAGGTAACCAGAACACTTGGTATTTGGTAGATGGAGAAGAGAATGGATGGATTGATATAGGGGCTGTAAACTTTGAAACAGAGGAATGACAGCATTTGCTTGTATTTTCAGAGGATGTCTTTACTGGGTGGACTATAAACTGTGGGAAGAGTGGTCTCTGCAGCTTTGCCAGGCAGCTATTCACTCAGGAGTGAAGAAAGTGGCTTGGATCAGGGTAGTAAGGTTGGTGCGAAAATATATACATTTACTTTAATGGAAGGATTGGTTTAAATACATGAATAAACTAGACTGGTTATCTTTATGGTCATGAACTCTGTAAGATATTATCTATTGTATACCAAAAACAAAACAAAACAAAAAAACAAAAACTCACTGCTGTCGAGTTGGATTCAACTCACAGTGACCTCTACTTGGGTTTCCAAGGGGGTATCTTTACAGGAGTAGATTGTCCAGTCTTCCTTTTGAGGAGTGGCTGGTGAGTTTGAACCACCAGCCTTCTGGTTAGCAGTCAAATGCCTTAGGTTCTAGGCCACCAGAGCTCCATCTATTGTATAGTCTATGTTTAAAATTTTCTTTCTCTGTTGTTGTTGTTATGTGCCATCGAGTTAGACACTACTTGTAGCGATCCCTCCTTGGGTTTCTGAGGCAGTATCACTACTGAAGTAGATTGCCCTATCTTCATTCTGAGGAGTGGCTGGTGGGTTTGAACCGCCAGCCTTCTGGTTAGCAGTCAAGTGCCTTAGGCACTATGTCTGGTTCTATATAAACGTAATGTTATTGAGCTATGGCAAATAAATACAATTGAAAAATTGAAAACAATGTAAATATCTACTGTATGGAACTGGTTAGATGAATTACAGTAGTCTATATATACAGGTTCTCAACCCTTCAGACTCAGTGTCCTCTTTTATAACAATACTCCTTTACTACCCTGAATTCAAATTATTGGTATAACTTTCTTACATACATGATTTTTAAAAAACCAGTCATTCCTAACTGAACAATAAAAGAGAAAAGAAAAGAGAAATCACTGATAATAGGATAGCATGTATTTCACTCCATAAGTACTTCACCTCTGTGACCACTCTAAAGGGCACAAGGAGGGAATCAGGGGTGCCTGCAACTATAAATGCAGACCAACACAGGATTCAGTTTGGATTTCTTCAGTACCACAGTCAATAAATGATGAGCAACTCTCCAAAGAGTTCTGAACAACAAAGCACATTCTTCTCTCAGATTACATGAAAGCTGCATGCCTGGAAAATGCAGTGGATATTAAAACTGCCAACAACCAAAACACAAAGCCCCTTGAATTTATATGTAAAATGGAGTTCTAGACTTAGATAATTATGAATACATTTTCATACACATGAACATCTGGTTGTATGTTTGAAAGTCAATATCATTGCATTATTTCTAGTATATTATGCTTCTGTTCTTACATGCACAGGCCTATACATTTCCAAATGCTCAGCATAGAATATGCAGAGTTCCAGTAAGATGGTAAGTTCTGGTAAGACTGCATAGACCCTCTTCAACAAAGAAAAGGGGAACCAATTAACACAGATACAGAAGATAATCCTGGAGCCTTGAGCTTTGACGGGAAGACTATAAAAGTGGACTAAACTCCAACTACTAGAAGAACTTGCATGAAAACACCAAAAAAGGAGATATATGGAGCTGTGGTCTGTCATTAATCCTGATGGCACAGACATCTTTGATATTGCCAAGCGGTGTTAAGACCTAAGAATTAACCTAAAAATTGGCCCTCCTAGCCAGGGGTTTCATGGAAGACTGCACTGGTGGCTGGTGAATAAAAGAGAAAGCAGCGAAGGGGAAGGCAGGTTGAGCTGTGGACTTTTGCTGTCTGGAGGGTGCAGCCATTTTGAATGTTTACAAGTGGTTTGACCATTTTGGTTATTTAAAGTGACAGTATTCTCTCAGATTCCAGGAATTTAAGAATAGGCTCCACTTGCCAGGACCCGCAAGGACATTCTGGATGTCAACAAGTGGAAAGTTAACAGAGATATAAATGCAACAACATCACAATGTCTTAGAGACAACAGACAATCACAGTCCACACAAAGAAGTAAGACAAAGTGATAGAAACAAGGAAGCAGGACACAGAACCAGAACACATCCCTGAAGAAGCAGCAACATTAGAACTCACTGATAAGGAATTCAAAAGAATTATAATTAGGTATCTTCAAAGAATTGTGAGACAGATCAAGGAAAACATTGAAAAAATTAAGGAAAACCCTAGAAAAATTTCAGAAGAATATACAAGAATAAAATGACAAAATAGGTGAAAAATTAGAAATCATACAAAATCTACAGATTGAAATCCAGAAGATTAATACTAAATTTTCAGAAATAGATAACACATTGAAAGGGCAAAGAAGTGGTATTGAACCAATGGAAGACAGAATTAATGAGATTGAAGACAAATACCTGAATACTTTTTTTGGAAAGGGATCAATCAGAAAAAAGACCAAAACAAAATGAAGAAAGTATAAGGTTCATGTGGGATACCATCAAAAAGAATAACTTACATGTGATTGGAATTCCAGAACAGGAAAAGAAAAAGAAAATCATTGAGAAAATTGTCCAAGATTTGTTGGAAGAGAACTTCTCTGATATGATGAAAGATGAGAATATATCCATTCAAGAATCCAATGTACCCCAAATAAGATAGACCCCAAAAGAAAATCACCAATCATCATCAAACTCACCAAAACCAAAGAAAAAGAAAGAATCCTGAAAGCAGCATGGGAAAAATGAAAAGTTACTTACAAAAGACAACCAATAAGAATAAGCTCTGATTTCTCAACAGAAACAATGTAAGCAATAAGGCAATGAAATTATATATATAAAACCCAGAAAGAGAAAAATTTCCAACCTAGAATTATATAGCTGGCAAAACTGTCCCTCAAATATGATGGTGAAATTAGGAGATTTCAGGATAAGCAGAAATTAAGGTAATTGGTTAAAACCAGACCAATCTTACAAAAGATCCTAAAGGGAGTCCTTTGAACAGAGAACCAAAAATAGCAAACAACAACCAACCATTAATACACAAGAAGACATAACCCAGAAACCAATTCCGATTCCAGGGACAAAAGAACAGGCTCTGTTTGCCAGGGGAGGCAAGGACATAGAGAGGCTGACAACAGGAAAGGAGACAGGTAGTGAGTGTAGAAGTGCTGTCAACTAGTGAAGAGAGGACCACAGCACAGTACCGTGCTTGTATAGATAACATATACAAACAAAACAAAAATTGTGGGCAAGTCACTCCAACATATAATCACCAATTAAATATAAACACAAAAATGTCACAATGCCTTGGAGACAACAGAGCATCACAGTCCACACAAAGAAGCAAG
>NW_006922205.1:1289094-1289791 GCF_000298275.1 Orycteropus afer afer
ATCATCATCAAACTCACCAAAACCAAAGACAAAGAAAGAATCATGAGAGCAGCACAGGAAAAACAAAAAGTTACCTGCAAGGGGCAACCAATAAGACTAATTTCAGATTTCTCAACAGAAACCATGCAGGTGAGACGATGTGGGATGGTATATATAAAACACTGAAAGAGAAAAATTTCCAACCATGAATTATGTACCCAACAAAATTGTCCCTCAAATATGATGGTGAAATTAGGACATTACCAGATAAGCAGAAATTAAGGGAATTTGTTAAAACCAGACCAACCTTGCAAGAGATGCTAAAGGGAGCCCTTTGGACACAGAAGCAACAACAACTGACCATTAACATACATGATGATATAACGCAGAAACCAACCCAGCTATGGAAGTATCCAAAGTAAATAAGCTTACAAGATTGTAAACAGGGAACCAGAGACACCAACCAGCAAATGAGAACAACTAAAACCAAAAACAGGGGAAAAAATGAGTGTCATTACAAAACTTCTAGATGGTAGGGAAGTCAAGACAACTACAAGATAGAACAGAACGTTCTACACTTGGGAAGAAACTATAAATCACAGGGTAACCTCAAAGAAAAATGAAAACCTTCACATCAAAATAAAAAGGAGGACCAGCATAAATATTCAGCAAATACTAAAACAATAGCAATGAAGGAAGTGATAACATGATTCATAAA
>NW_006922205.1:1290785-1295010 GCF_000298275.1 Orycteropus afer afer
AGGCCACACCCCTGGGGAAATTCCCCTTGGGCAGACCGGCCGCTCAGAACTCAGTCATCTGATCCCATCATGGGAACCACCACTCACAACTGGAGTCCAGCCAAGTTGACACATCTTCAACTATCACAGACAGCAACCAATTCATTCCTGTCAATAATTACACTGAATGTAAATGGATTAAATGTACCACTGAAGAGACAGAGAGTTGCAGACTGGATAAGAAAACATAAGCCATCAATATGCTGTCCACAAGAGATACACCTTAAAGAAAAAGACCCAAATAGACTAAAAATCAAAGGTTGGAAAAAGATATATCAAGCAAATGAATCACAACCCAAAAAGAGCAGGAGTGGCAATATTAATTTCTGATAAAATTGACTTTAAGACAAAAATACAGACAAAAACCATTTCATACAAGACAAGGAAGGACATTATATAATGATGAATCAATTAAACAAGAAGACGTAACCAAAATAAATATCTTTGGGCCCAATGAAAGAGCCCCCAAATATATAAATCAGACTTTAAAAGAGCTGAAAAGGCCAAATGCTCAGCATATTGAACAGACTTTGGTCTTAAAAGCTTGCAAGCAGCTATCTAAGACACAACTGTTGATCTCTCCTTGACTGGAGAAAAAAGACTGAAGGAAATCAAAGATGCATGGAAACAATCCAAAGGACTAATGCACTGTGGTGGTTATGTTTGGGTGTCAACTTGGCTGGATCTGGTTGAGTTGCTGGGCAGCTGGTGGTAGTTATTCCTCATGATGAGACTGGCAATCAACTCCATGGTGGGATCTACCACAAGCAGCTGAGTAGCTGTTTTGGGTATGTGGTCTGCTTCCCATATATAAGAAACAGCTTTGGGAATGCTCTCTAGCTTATGGTGTGCCTGAACCCTACATGTAGCCATGCTATTGCTCAGCAGCCTTCCATGGTCTGCCAACCTTGAGACTTACAACGGACTTGAATTACTGGCCTGCTGTGTGGTTTGGTAACATCAGGACTGTGCCATTTTATTTGTTGACCTTGGACTTGTTAGCCTCAGCAGCCAGTAGCTAGCTGCCTGAGTGAAGAGATGCCTCTAGCTTCAGTGGGCCAGGAGCAAGAGTCAGAGCTGAAGCCCAAGGTCAAGGGGCTTTCACACAGCCCCTAGACCCTGGCACTTTAAACTCAGACTTAAAGCCTTCAAATTGTAAGAATAAACTCCTGTTTATTAAGGCCATCCCATTTGTGGTATATTCTTGTCAGAGAGGCCCTAGGTAACCAGAACATGCACCATGAAAACCTCAGCCTTTATGACCCTGAGACCAGAGCTAGATGGTGCCCAGCTACCAAAGCCAACCACTCAGAAAGGGAACAAAACTGGAGATTCCAAATAGAGTGGGAGAAAAATGTGGAACAAAACTTAAAATCATAAAAAAGACCAGGCTTACTGGTCTGATAGAGACTGGTGAAACTCCCAAGATTATGGCCCTTAGTTATCTTTCGAGTGTGGAATTAAACTCACTCCCATGGCTTAACTTTCAGTGAAATGATAGACATGCCTATAAACTGAACATCTACAAGAGGAAGTTGCACTCCTTAGAACAATCTACCATGGGAGATCAGAAGGGCAGCATTTGCACAGGGAGAAAAGTAGGGAGGCAGAAGTTCATAGGCAAGAAGGACACAGGGAAAGGGTAACGACAGGGAGGAAGTGGGGAGAGAGCTATTACGCTGTGAGGAATGTAACCAGTGTCACAAAATGAAATATGTATGAACTGTTGAATGTAAAATGCATCTGCTTTTTAAAATTTCACCCAAATCACAATAAAAAGTAAAGAAAAGAAAATTCATGACACATCCTTTCTTGCTGAAAGTGAAGAGGCCTTGAAGCACTTACTGATGAAGATCAAAGACTACAGTCTTCAGTATGGATTACATCTCTATATAAAGGAAACAAAAATCCTCACAGATGGACCAATAAGCAACATAACAATCAACACCCATGGAACCAGCAGTCAAGGAATCAGACAGCGTATTGCACTGGACAGATCTGCTGCAAAAAGCCTTTTTATACTGTTAAGGAGCAAAGATGTCACTTTGAAGACTAAGGTGCACCTAACCTAAACCATGGTATTTTCAATTGCCTCATATGCATGTGAAAGCTGGACAATGAATAAGGAAGAACTCCAGAGAGTTGATCACTTTGAATTGTGGTTTTGGCAAAGAATACTGAAAGTACCATGGACTGCCAGAAGAAAGAGCAAATGTGTCCTGGAAAAAGTGCAGCCAGAATGGTCTTTGGTAGGCAGATTGGCCAGATTCCATCTCACTTACTTTGGTCATTGTTAGAAGGGATCATTCTCTGGAGGAGGATATTATACTTGGTAGAGTAGAGGGTCAGCGAAAAAGGGGAAGACCCTCAGCAAGATGGATTGACACAGTGGCTACAATGAAGGGCTCATATATGTCAAAGATTGTGAGGATGGCACAGGACTACAGACTACAGTCTGCGGTATGGATTACACCTCACCATAAAGAAAACAAAAATCCTCACAACTGGACCAAGAAGCAACATCACTATAAATGGAGAAAAGATTGAAGCTGTCAAATATTTCATATTACTTGCTTCCACCATCAGCACCAATGGAAGCAGTAGTCAAGAAGGCAGAAATATCTATGAAGCAGATTTAACAAGTATGGTGAAATGACACAACCCTCATGTACACCCTTCCTAATTTTAAATCATTCATTATCCCCTTGTTCTGTTCAAATGACAGCCTCTTAGTCTGTGTACAGGTTCTTCATGAGCACAATTAAGTGTTCTGGAATTCTCCTTCTTCACAACATTATCCATAATTTGTTATGATGCACACAGTGAAATGCCTTTGCATAGTGAATAAAACACAGGTATACATCTGACATCAGCAATGCTATCCCTCATTCTACGTCATTAAGGTTGACTCTACTCTGAGGAGGCATCTCTGCCCCAGTTGTATTTTGATTGCCTTTCAACCTGAGGGGCTCATTTTCCAGCAATATATGTTTCACACCTGTTCATAAAGTTTTCTAGTAATATATCAGACAGTGTTTGACTGCTGTTCATTAGGTTATCAGTGTCCAGTTTTTTCAGAAGTAAGTAGATGCCCTATCCTTTTCCCCAGTCTGTCTTAGTCTGGAAGCTCTGCTGAAATCTGTCTACCATGAGTGACCCTGCTGGTGTTTAAAATACTAGTGGCATAGTCTCTAGCCTCACAGCAACATGCAAACCACCACAGTACAACAAACTGGCAGACAGGTGGTGGATTTTGCCCACAGTTTCCTTCAATACTGCAATTGAAGTTTTGAATTTTTTCTTCAGTTCTTTCAGCTTGAGAAGTGGTGAGCGTGTTCTTCCCTTTTGATAGAAGTGGTGAGCATGTTCTTCCCTTTTGATTTTCCAACCAGATCTCTGCACATTTCATTATAATTCTTTACTTTGCCTTCTCAAGCTGCACTTTGAAATCTTTTGTTCAGCTCTTTTACAACATCACTTTTCCATTCATTTTAGCTACTTTCCACTCAAGAGCAAGTTTCACTTTAGCTACTTTCCACTCAAGAGCAAGTTTCAGTTTCTTCTGACATTCATTTTGGTCTTTTATTCCTTTCCTGTCTTTTTAATGACTTTTTCCTTTCTTCATATATGATGCCTTCCAATAGCTCAGCTGGTCTTTGGTCATTGGCATTCACTGCATCATATCTATTTTTCATATGGTCTCTAAATTCAGGTGTGATATACTCAAGGTCGTATTTTGGCTCTCATGGACTTGTTTTAATTTACTTTTTTTACTTACTTATTTATGGTGTGATTTGGGTGAAAGTTTACAGAGCAAATTAATTTTCCATTCAACAGTTCATACACATTTTGTTTCATGATATTGATTGCAGTCCCCATAATGTAACAGCTGTCTTCCCATTTTCTGCTGTGATTATCTTTTCCTGTTTCCTTCTTTCCTAAGCATTTATGCCCTCTGAGCTATCTCCCTGTGCAAATGCTGTCCTTCTAATCTTTCATGGTTGGTTTTTCTAAGGAGTGTACATACTTGGTTTAATTTTTCAACTTGTAGGCTTGTCTATTGTTTGGCTGGAAGTCACAGGAGTGAGTTCAATTCTAGACCTGAAAGGTGATTAAGGGTCACAATCTTGGGTGTTTCACCAGTCTCTATAAGATCAGTAAGCCTGGGCTTTTTTTTTTTTTTTTT
>NW_006922205.1:1295110-1296948 GCF_000298275.1 Orycteropus afer afer
AAGTTTCCTTCCATATATAAACCTTTCCTTGACTTTTTACAATAATGAACTAATATGATGTTTGTCCTTCTGTGATTGACTTATTTCTCTCAACATAATGTCCTCCAAGTTCATCCATGTTATCTGGTGTTTTGCAGATTCTACATTATTCTTTAGTGTCGCATAGTATTCCATTGTGTGCATGTACCATAGTTTGGTTATCCATTCTTCTGTTGATGCAGAACAAAACTTAAAATCATAAAAAATACCAGCCCTACTGGTCTGATAGGAAACTATGTTGTTTCCATCTTTTTGCTATTGTAAATGGTGCTGTGATGAACATAGGTGTGGATATATCTGTTTTTGTCCTCTCACTTCTTTAGTTATACCTAGTAATGGGATTTCTGGGTCAAATGCTACTTCTAATTCCAGCTTTTTAACGAATCACCATACCGATTTCCACAGTGGTTGTATCATTTGACAGTCCTGTCAGTAATGTATGAGAGTCCCAATCTCTCCACATCCTCACCAACATTGGTTATTTTCTGTCTTGTTGAACTTTGCCCTTAGTGCCTAGGGTGAGATTATATCTTGTTGTTGGTTTGATTTGCATCTCTCTGATAAGCCTTGTCTTTTTTTATGATTTTCAATTTTGTTCCACATTTTTCTCCCACTCCCATGCATGATGTCTTATTATGATTCCTTTCTGAGTGATTGACAGTGGTAGTTGGGCACCATCTAGTTATTCTGGTCTCATTAGGCTGATCTTCACGTGGTTCATGAGTACCTTAGACTTACTGTTTCCATATGTCTTTGATTTTCTTCACTCTTTTGGCTCTGGACAAAGAGAGAACAATTGTTGCATCTTAGATGGCTGCTCACAAGATTTTAAGGCCCAGTTGCTACCCATTAAAGTAAGCTATAGAACAATGTATTTATGCAGTATGTCATGCCAATTGAGTTTGATGTCCCTCTAACCATTGTCCTCAGCCTACCGGCCCAGCAACTCACTCCCTCAAGATGTTGAGCTGTGGCTAAGAAGTAATAACTTTGTCCCTTGTTAGCTCTATTATATATATATGACATTGCTATTGGGCATACAAATACATATGCAGAAAATATAATCTTCCAAACTTATGGCATGGGTGATGGGCATATTCTTTTTTGCCTACCCATATATGCTCTTTTAGCCTGTCTACCTATGTATCTACCTATGGATAAATTTTGTTATTATTAGTAATGCAGTATTGTGTATATAAATGTGTTTACCTTTGTTGTCTGTACCTCTTGTGACCCTCTTCCTGTCTTCCATTTTCTTAGTGTTATTGGTCACACAATGTTGGTATACTGCCTTGACCATCACACAAATCAATACTTGTTTGTCTCTTATGTCTCTAGCCATTTTCCTACACTTCTCTGATAAAGAACATATATTGTGTTGTTGTTGGGTGTAGTGTGGTGTATATGTCTATAAGGTCAAGCTCTTTGATTGTATTGTTTAGTTCTTTGGTGGCTTTGTTGAGCTTCTGTTTTGGTTACTTCGTGCTGCTCTCACAGAAATATACCACAAATTGAATGACTTCAACAAACAGGAGTTTATTCTCTTAAGTTTTGGAGGATTGAAGTCCAAGTTCAAAGTACCAGGCTTAGGAGCTGGGTGAAAGCCCTTGACCTTGGGATTCAGCTCTGCCTCTTGCTCCTAGCCCAGGAGAATTTCCCTGAAATGATGAAAGATGAGAATATATCCATTCAGGAAGTCCAATGAACCCCAAACAGGATAGAACCAAAAAGAAAATCACCAAGACATATCATCATCAAACTCATCAAAACCAAAGACAAAGACAGAATCCTGAAAGCAG
>NW_006922205.1:1299643-1304089 GCF_000298275.1 Orycteropus afer afer
TCAAAATGCACAAACAGCAGAAGAGAAACCAGATGATTGGGACCTTCTAAAAATTAAATTTTTATGTGCTTCCAAAGACTTCTCCAAAAGAATCAAAAGAGAACCTACAGACTGGGAGAAAGTATTTGGTAATAACATATCTGATGAGGGACTTATGTCTAGAATTTATAGAAAACTCCAACACCTCAATAAGAAAAAGACAAACAATTCAATTAAAAAATGGGCAGAAGACATCCACTTGGAAGGGGATCTATGTAGGAGATCCTTGATAGAGAGGTAGACCAATGTGGAACAAAACTCAAAATCATTTGGAGAAAAATAAAAAAAAGGTGGGGAGACACTTTGCTGGTCTGATAAAGCCTGGTGGAACCTCTGAGACTATGGCCCCTAGCTGCCCTTCAGGTCTAGAATTGAACCCATACCTGTGGTTTCCAGCCAAACAAAAGACTGGCATATGAGTTGAACATTTACCTCAAGTATATACAGTCCTTGGAGAGAACAATCATGGGAGAAAGAAAGGCTGCTTATGCACAGGGAGACAGTTCAGGGGACAGGGTTGTATGGAAGGATGAACACTGGGAAGAGGTGACTATGGGGAGGAAGTGGGAGGGGAGCTGTTGCATTATGGTAAACTGTGGTCAATGACATGAGGCAAAGTATATGTGAACTGCTCTATGGAAAGTGAATTTGCTCTGTAAATCTTCACCCAAATCACAATAAAAAATGTTATTATTGCCACTCTTCCTTTTTTATTTAATTGCCATTTGCTTGATAATTTTATCCCCAACATTTGATTTTTAGTCTAATTTAGTCTTTGTGTCAAGGTAAGTCTTTTCTTGTTGTTGTTGTTAGGTGTAATGTAGTCGTCTCCAACTTAGAGTGACCCTATCCCAGTAGAAAGAAACACAGCCTGGTCTTGTGCCAGCCTCACAATCTTTGCTATTTCTCAGTCCATTTTTGCAGCCACTGTGTCTATCCATCTCATTTAGGGCCTTCCTTGTCCTCGTCGACCCTCCACTTTACCAAGCATGATATCCTTCTCCAGGGAATGGTTCCTTCTGATAACTTGACCAAAGTAGGTGAGATGAAGTCTGGGTATTCTCCCTTCCAAGGAACATTCTGGCTGCACTTCTTCCCAGAAAGATTTGTTACTCCTTTTACCAGTCCATGGTACTCTTAGCATTCTTCTCCAACACCACAACTCAAAAGTATCGACTCTTTTTCAGTCTTCCTTATTCATCATCCTGCTCTCACATACATAAAATTGAAAATACCATGGCTTAGGTTAGGTGCATCATAGTCTTCAAGGAGACATCTTTGCTCTTCATTACTTGAAAGAGGCCTTTTGTAGCAGATTTGGCCAATGCAGTACGTTGTCTGATGTCTTGACTGCTGCTTCCATTGATGTTGATTTCAGAACCAAGTTATATGAAGTCCTCGACAACTTCAATCTTTCCTCCATCATCGTGAAGCTGTTTTTGGAGCAGTGGTGAGGATTTTTGTTTTCTTTATATTGAGGTGTAATCCATACTGCAGACTGGTGTCTTTAATCTTCATCAGTAAGTGCTTCAAGTCATCCTCACTTTCAGCAAGCAAAGTTGTATCATCTGTGTATTAGAGGCTGTTAAAGAGTCTTCCTCCAATCTTGATGCCATGTTCTTCTTCATATAATCCAGCTTCTCAGATTATTTGCTCAGCACATAAATTGAATAAGTATGGTGAAAAGATACAACCTTGATGCACTCCCTTCTTGATTTTGAACCATGCAGTATCCCTTGTTCTGTTCTAATGACAGCCTCCTGATCTATGTACACATTCCTTATGGGTACAATCAAGTGTTCTGGAATTCCTATTCTTTTCAATGTTATCCATAATTTGTTATGCTGCACACAATTGAATGCTTTTGCATAGTCAATAAAACGAGTAAACATCTTTCTGGTATTCTTTGCTTTCAGATAAGATCCATCTGACATCAACAATGATTTCCTCATTCCATGTCCTCTTCTTAATCCGTCTTAAATTTCTGGAAACTCTCTGTCAAATACTGCTACAACTGTTTTTGAAATATCTTCAGTAAGATTTTACTTGCATGTTATATTAATGATATTGTTCTATAATTTCCACATTCTGTAGGATCACGTCTCTTTGGAATGGGTACAAATATGTATATCTTTCAGTCATTTGGTGAGATAACTGTCTTCCAAATCTCTTGGCATAGTGGAGTGAGGCATCTGTTTGTTGAAACATCTCAGTGGGTATTCCATTAATTCCTAGAGCCTAGTTCTTTACCAATATTTTCAGTGCAGCTTTGGCTACTTTCTTCAATACCATTGGTTCTTCATCACATGCCACCTCCTGAAAATGGAGAGACAGGTGTGTGGCTCAGGGTTGTGTGGCTTGGCTTGGCTTGGTTTCAGGGGCCATTTTATTTTAAGGCCAGGCCCCAGAGAGGTGGGACCAGAGAGGTAAGGAACAACTAAGTTAGGAGAACTTGTCTGTCAATTTGTCATCCTGTGGTGACTTATGTGTTGCTGTGAGGCTGGAGACTATGCCACTGGTGTTGCAAAATGCCAGCAGAGTTACTCATGGTGGACAGGTTTCAGTGGAGCTTCTGAGTTAATACAGACTCAGAAGAAGGAGGAGGCCATCCACTTCTCAAACAATTGGCTAGTGAAAACCTTATGAATAGCAGTGGTATATTACTGGGAAACTTGATGAATAGTCCTGAAACATTGTCCGATGTAGTGCCAGAAGATGAGCCCATCAGGTTGGAAGACACTCAAAATATGACTGGTGAAAAGCTGACTCCTCAAAGGAGAGACAACCTTAATGATATAGATGGAGTAAAGCTTTTGGGACCTACATTGCCTGATGTGGCATGACTCAAAATGAGTAGAAACAGATGAAAACATCCATTAATAATCAGAACATGGAATGTACAAAGTATGAATCTAGGAAAATTGGACATTGTCAAAAATGAAATGGAACACATAAAGATAGATATACTAGGCATCAGTGAGATGAAATGGACTTGTTTTGGCCATTTTGAATCAGGCAAACATATAATCTACTATGCTGGGAATGACAAATTGAAGAGGCCACAAAGACTGTTTCAAAATCTGTCCTGAAGTACAGTGCTGTCAGTGATAGGATAATATCCACACACCTCCAAGGAAGACCCATTAATGCTACCATTATTCAAATCTATGCACCAACCGCCAAAGCCAAAGATGAGGAAATTGAAGATTTCTACTAACTTCTGCAATCTCAAATTGACCGAACATGCAATCAACATGTGTTGGTTATCATTGGTGACCGGAATGCAAAAATTGGAAACAAAGAAGAGTTACTGGTAGTTGGAAAATATGGTGTTGGTGACCATATTTAACACTAGAGATCAGATGATAGAAATGACGGCTATACATGTGGACTTCACCAATATACACAAATCAGATTGACTATATCTGTGGCAAGAGGTGATGGAGAACCTCAATGTCTTCAGACAAAACAAAGCCAGGAGCTGATTGAGGAACAGCTCATCAGCTACTCATATGCACGTTCAACTTGAAGTTGAAGATGGTTAAAATAAGTCCATGAGAGCCAAAATATGACCTTGATATTATCCTTCCTGAATTTAGAGACCATGTAAAAAATAGATTTGATTCATTGAACATCAATGACCAAAAACCAGAGGAATTGTGTGATGACATCAAGAATATCATCCATGAAGAAAGCAAGAGGCCATTAAAAAGATAAGAAAGGAAGAAAAGACCAAAATGGATGTCAGAAGAGACTCTGAAACTTGCCCTTCAGTGGAGAGTAGCTAAAGCAAATGGAAGAAATGACAAGATAAAAGAGCTGAATGGAAGATTTCAAAGAGCAGCTCAAGAAGACAAAATCAATTATTATAATGAAATGTGCAAAGACCTGGAGTTAGAAAACCAAAAAGGAAGAACACACTCAGCATTTCTCAAGGTGAAAGAACTGAAGAAAAATTTAAGTCTCAAGTTGCAATATTGAAAGATTCTATGGGCAAAATATTGAATGATGCAGGCAGCATCAAAAGAAGATGGAAGGAATAGAGTCACTGCACCAAAAAGGATTGGTGAGTCTCTAGAAGACAGCATATTGATGTGTCATGTTTGCTTATCCAGTCTCCAACTCAATGTGTCTTGATTGGTGCATTTAATCTATTTACATTCAGTGTAATTATCAGCAAGTATGAATTTATTGCTGTCATTTTGTTGTGTGATTTTTCTATGGTGCTGCTGATTTCCTTGTTCCATATAATTTTCTCTGCTGAGCTCATTTTGTTTATGAAATTTTAAATCATTTCCTTCATTGATATTATTTTAGTATTTGTTGAATATTTGTACATTTCCTCTTTTATATTTTGATGAGAAAGTTTATTAATTTTCTTTGAGGTTATTTATTTATTTATTTATA
>NW_006922205.1:1304650-1309129 GCF_000298275.1 Orycteropus afer afer
GCATCTAGATGGCAGCTTGCTAGCTTTTAAGATCCCAGTTGCTACTTGCCAAAGTAGGAGGTGGGACAATGTTTTGTGTAGTATGTCATGCCAATTGAGCTTGATGTCCTCTGGGACTATGATCCTGAGCCCACATGTTCAACTACTCAGTCCCTCTGGGTAGCTGGGTGTGACCAAGCAGTGACCACAACCTTGCTCCTTCTCAGCTCTACTATACACCTGGGAATTCAGATCATACAAATACACTTATAGGACCATTGTCTTCCAACCCTATACATGGTCTTGGGTACACTCCCTGTTTCATAGACATGCCTATTAGTTCAGCCTGTCCACCCAAATACCCATGTTTGCCTTCACTGACAATGCAGTACTGTATGGGCAAAAGGGTTCATCTTTGTTGTCTGTGCCTCCCATTGAGGTTATCTTTTGATTGGAAACAATTCTTTCTGAATTTAGAACAGT
Organism: Orycteropus afer afer; assembly: GCF_000298275.1. Taxonomy (NCBI): domain Eukaryota; kingdom Metazoa; phylum Chordata; class Mammalia; order Tubulidentata; family Orycteropodidae; genus Orycteropus; species Orycteropus afer. The sequence continues at coordinate 1,305,113 of NW_006922205.1, forward strand.
CAATTCTATCTCACAATTATTTTGACTTCCTCTCCATTTAGAAGCTCTGTACCTATACTGTTTATTCTCTCTTTTTGGTTTGTACCTGTCCTTATTTACAAATTGATGTCTCTGGTTCCCTATTTTCAGTTTTATAAGTTTATTTTACTTTACATACTTCTATATCTGGGTTATTTCTGGGTTATATCATCATGTGTGTTAATCATCAGTTATTGTCTGTTATTGTTGGGTCTCTGTGTGAAGAACTCCCTTGTGCAATTGTTGTAAGGTTGGTTTGGTTCTTAACAAATCCCCTTAATTTCTGGTTATTTGGAAATATCTTAAATTTTCCATAATATCTCAGGAAAATTTTTGCTGAGTATATAGTTCTTGTTTGCCAATAATTCCCCCCCCCCCAGGGTTTTGTATATGTCATCCCATTGCCTTCTGGCTGGCATGGTTTCTGTTGAGAAATCATTACTTAGTCTTATTGGTTGCCCTTTATAGATAATTTTTGTGCATGTCCTTAATGATTTACTGAAAATAGACAATCTTATAACCCTTTTTAACCAGCAATTATGTACATATTCCAATCCTTGTCCTTTCTTTGCTTCTGCAGTTCCACTTGCAACAGTGATGGATTGAGCAGCCACCAATCATGATAGTATGATGATTTTCTTTGCCTTGTGTCATATGTAATGAACACCATCACTGTGATTCAGTGGATTGTATCAGTCTCTGTACTGGGTATGTGCTGACAGTTTCCCTCATCTGGATAGTTTCCTTTGTTTTTCCTCTTTTTCTTGTGTAAGGCTTAATAAAAAGATCCCTGTAGATTATTAAGCCTGGGGTATTTTACCCTAACACAAATTAAGACAGGATGGGATCCAAACCTATCTTTCTTAACAGGACCCCTGAGGGTTGAGGACCAAAACTTCTTGTTCCATGCCATCTTCATGGACCCTGATGATCCAGTGCAATAAACATTCTTGTATTTTTAGCCCTGTGTTTTAGTATGAAGAATACTGAAAGTACCATGGAGTGCTAAAAGAACTAACAGATCTGTCCTTGAGGAAGTGCAGCCAAAATGTTCCTTGGAAGCGAGAATGGCCAGACTTTGTCTCAATTACTTTGGTCATGTTATCAGAAGGGACCATTCCCTGGAGAAGGATGTCATGCTTGGTAAGGTGCAGGGTTGACAAAAGAGGGGAAGGCCTTCAATGAGATGGATTGATACAGTGGCTGCGACAATGGGCTCAAGTATAGCAAGGATCATGGAGTTGGTGCAGGATTGAGTGGTGTTTTGTTCTGCGGTTCATAGGGTCACTATGAGTTGGAAATGACTTGATGGCACCTAATAACAACAAAGTTTTAGTATGGCTCTTTGAGAACTTTTATTAAACCTTGCTGTGTGGTTTTCTGACTAAGTACTCTTAACTCTTTCTGTTTGTTTGCCAGCAATTGTTATTTCAAGTGTCGGTAAGATGCCTTTGATAATCTCTTAAAAGATCTGGGGGCCTTCCAGTAAGATTGTGGAATAGATGGACAAGCTACACAGACCCTCTTCAATAAAGGAAAAAGAAACCAATTGACACAGATACAGAAGATAATCCTGGAGCCCTGAGCTTTGAAAGGAAGGATAAAGAAGGAAATTAAATATAAACTGGTAGAAGAACCTGAATGAAAATAGTGAACAAGGAGACAAATGGGGCTGTGGACTGTCAGCTATCCTGACATCACAGACAGTTTGAATATTTCCAAGCGGTGTTAGAACCTGAGAATTAACCTAAAAATTGGCCCTGCTCACCAAGGGCTGCATGGACAATGGCACTTGTGGCTGATGACTGAAAAGGGAAACAGTAAAAATGGAGACAAACTGAGTTGTGGACTTTTGGCAATGAGGAGAGTGCAGCCATTTTGAATGTTTACAAGCAATGTGGCCATTTTTGATATTTAAAGCAGGAAGATTGCCGTTCAGATCCCAGTAACATAAAAATAGGATCCACTTGCTGAGGACAGCACGGACACACTGGAGGCTGATGACTGGGAGGGTTAGATATTCTCCTTGTTACTCATTTACCCCACACCCTCTTGGTGAAAAAAGGTGTAGCTATCTCCTACCTCCACCCACCTTCTGGACCAGTAGTAGTTCCATCCCATTCTGCGTGTTCTGATGGATCCTGGGTGCCTTGCACTAGCACCCCCAGATGTGTTTTTTGTTTTGTTTTGTTTGTTTGTTTTAAAGTTATTCTGTTTTTCTTCCTTTTTATTTTTATTCTTCCTTTTTACCTTCCTAGAGTCTAATTTTTTTTCTCTTCCCTTTTTCTGGTTCCCATCTTTTTTCTTTCTTGAAGCTTTTCCCATTTCTTGTTTTTCTTTTTGCATTTTTCTCATTTTTTTCTTTGTTAGTCTATTACCCTAGCTCTTCTCTCTTTTCTCCCCTCCCCAGATACTGTGGGCTTCCCTCACCTCTTTTTCTATTTATATTTCTTTTGACTTTTTAAAGTGTTTAAATATTTCTTCTCATTTATTGCCTTTCCTTTTTTCCCCCCTTCCTCTTTTTGGGATTGTTCCTGTGCTTATATGGTGTGTGTTTGTTGTCTTCTTGTTTGTATTTTCTTGGTGCATTTTTTTTTCCATTGTGGTTTTGATTGTTTTTGTCTAACTGAGTGGGAGACCACAACCATGGCCATATGACCCAACCATACCAGAACCTCCTTGAGCCTCACCTACTGAGTGAAAACCACCACTTACCTCTGAACCAACAGGCCAGTGATAAACAACAGCCAACATGAACCTGACTCATCTTCAATTACTCTTCATGAACAGCTAACAAGGATCTGTGCACCCACTCTCATTCTCTATCACATCCACCAGGAGACAGGTGATGAGTGCTTAAGTGTTGCAACCAGTGAATAGAGGAGCACTGTGCCCTGCTTACTCGTATATCCAAACAAAACAAAGAAAATGAAAATCGTGGGTGAATCACACCACCATACAATCACCAATTCAAAATAAATACAACAATATTAAAATGTCTCAGAGATAACGGATCATCACAGTCCACAAAAATAAGCAAGATAAAGTAGTAGAAACAAGGGACCAGGATACATACCCAGAATGCATCCCTGAGGAAGACAAAGCATTGAAATTCCCTGAGAAGGAATTCAAAACAATTATATTTAAGTACCTTCAACAGATTGAGAAACAGATCAAGGAAAACACTGACAAAATTAAAGAAAGCACAATACCCTGGAACAATTTTTTTTTAAGGCAATACAAGAAAAACAATGTCAAAATAAATGAAAAGTTAGAAATGGTATGAAATCTACAGATAAAAATACAGATTAACACTAAAATTGAATGGGCAAAGGAATAGAGTCAAATCAATGGAAGACAGAATTAGTGAGATTGCAGACAAATATCTCAATATTACTTTGGTAAGGGATCAATCAGAAAAAAGATAAAAACAAAAAGAAGAAAGCCTAAGATTCATGTGGTGAGAGGAATAACCTATGAGAAATCAGAACTCCCAACAGGAAGAGACAAATAAAACCACAGAGAAAATTGTCAAAGATTTGTTGGAAGAGAATTTCAGTAACATGATGAAAGACAAGAATTTATCTGTGGTAGGTAAGGTTGTATGCCAACTTGTCTGGGACTGGTCTTAAGTGGCTGGGCAGCTGGAAGTCGTTATTCCCCATGGTGAGATTGGTAATTAACTCCATGGTGGAATCCACTACAGCAACTGAGTAGCTGCTTTACAGATGTGGGCTGCTTCCAGTATATAAGAAACAACTTTTTTTAAAAAATTGTGATTTGGGTGAAGATTTACAGAGCAAATTTACTTTCCATACAGCAGTTCACATATACTTGTCATGTCATTGACCACAGTTTACCACAATGCAACAGCTCCCCTCTCACTTCCTCCCCATAGTTACCTCTTCCCAGTGTCCACCCTCCATACTCTCCTGCCCCCTGAGCTGCCTCCCTGTGCATAAGCAGCCCTTCCTTCTCCCATGATTGTTCTCTCCAGGG
>NW_006922205.1:1309229-1311869 GCF_000298275.1 Orycteropus afer afer
GGGCGTGTGTCTACTTGAGGTAAATGTTTAACTCACATGCCTGTACTTTGTTTGGCTGGAAACCACAGGTGTGGGTTCAATTCCAGACCTGAAGGGCAGTTAGGGGTCATAGTCTCAGTGGTTCCACCAGGCTCTATTGGACCAGCAAACCTGGTCCCCTCTATAAGAAGCAACTTTGAGGAAGCTGTAATGCTTATGGCATGCTTGGACCCTGCATGTAATTGAATAGTTGTTCATCAGCCTGCCATCTTTTCTTCAGACTCTTATGGTACTTAAATCAAAGACCTGCAATGTGATTTGGTAATATCAGGACTGTGCCTTGTTATTTGTTGACTTTGGGTTTGTTAGCCTCAGCAGTCAGCATTTGTCTGAGTGAAGAAAAGTCTCCAGCTTCAGTGGGCCAGGAGCAAGAGGCAGACTGAAGCCCAAGGTTGAGGGGCTTTCACCCAGCCTAGAGTCTGGCACTTTGAACTTGGACTTCCAGCCCAAAAAACTGTAAAATAATAAACTTCTGTATGTCCAAGCCATCCCATTTATGGTATATTCCTGTCAGAGTAGCACTAGGTAAAGAAAACAAATATCCATTTAAGAAGTCCAATAAAATCCAACAAGGTAGATCTCAAAAGAAAACCACCAAGACATATCATCATCAAACTCACCAAAACCAAAGACAAAGAAAGAATCCTGAAAGCAGCACAGGGAAAATGAAATGTTATCTACAAAGGGCAACCAATAAGACCAAGTTCTGATTTCTCAGCAGAAACCATGCAGGCAAGAAGACAATGGGATAATATATATAAAACCTTGAAAGGAAGAAACTTCCAATCAAGGATTATATATCCAGCAAAATCATCCCTCAAATATGGTGGTGAAATTAGGAGATTTCCAGAGAAGCTGAAATTAAGGCAATTTGGTAAAACTAGACCAACCTTAAAAGAGATGCTAATTGGAGTCCTTTGAACAGAGAACCAACAACAGCAAACACCAACTAACCATTAACATACATAATAATATAACCCAGAAACCAACCCCATTATGGAAATATCCAAAGTAAAATGAGCTTTTAAAACTCTAACCAGAGAACCAGAGACATCAATTGGTGAATGAGGAAAACTACAAACAAAAAAAGGGGGCGGGGATAATAATGTAGTTACAGAACTTCTAAATGCTGAGGAAGTCAAGGCAATTGAAAGAATAGACTATTCCAAACATGGGAAGAAAATAATAAATCACATGGTGACGTGAAAGAAAAACTATAAGCCTTCTCATCAAAATTAAAAAGAGAACAAATACAAATATTTAGCAAATACTAAGAAAATAGGAATGAAGGACATAATGACACTATTCATACACAAAATGAGCTCAGCACAGAAAATCATATGGAACAAAGAAATCAGCAACACGAGGAAAATTACAATTACAATTAATTAATTTACAATTACAATTAAATTAAAAAATTACAAATACACTTAAAATAAAATGACAGCAACAAATTCATACTTGTCAATAATTACTCTGAATGTCAATGGATTAAATACACCACTCAAGAGTTGCAGACTGAATAAAAAAACAACCCATCAGTATGCTGTCTACAAGAGACTCACCCTAAACACAAAGATAAAAATAGACTAAAAGTCAAAGACTGGAAAAAGATACAATCAAAAAAGAGCAGGAGTGGCAATGTGAATTTCTGATCAAATTGACATTAAGACAAAATCCACCATAAGACACAAGGAAGGAGAGTAAATAATGATTAAAGCAAAACTTAAATAAGAGGACATAACTATAATAAATATTAATACACCCAATGAAAGAACACCAAAATACATAAATAAGACTTAAAAAAAGTTGAAAAGGCAAATAGATGACTCCACAGTCATAGTGGGAGACTTAATACACCACTTTCAATGAAAGATAGAACAACTGGAAAGAAACTAAACAAAGATGCAGAAGAGCTAAACAATACAATCCACCAACTTGATCTTATAGACATCTACAGAGCACTTCTCCCAACAACAGCACAATATACATTCTTTTCCAGTTCACATGGAACATTTTCCATGATAGATAATATACTAAGCCATAAAGCAAGCCTTAATAAATTTAAAAACATTGAAATACTGCAAACCATCTTCTCAGATCATAATGCTATCAAATTAGAAATCACCAACAGGAAGATCAATGGAAAAAGAGTAAACACACGGAAAATGAACAACACCTTCTTTGAGAAAGACTGGGTAAGAGAAGAAATAAAAATTGAAATTAAAAATTCCTTGAGTCAAATGAGAATGAAAATACAACATACCAAAGTCTTTGGGACAGAGCAAAAGCAGTGATCAAAGGCCAATTTATAGCAATAAAGGCATACATCAAAAAAGAAGAAAGAGCCAAAATCAACACTTTAAAATAACATCTCCAACAATTAGAAAAAGAACAGCAAGAAAATCCTACAGTCACCAGAAGAAAGGAAATAACAAAGTTTTGACCAGAAGTCAATGAAACAGAAAATAGAAGGGCTATAGAAAAAATCAACAAGACCAGAAGTGGGTTTTTTGAAAAGATCAATAAAATTGACAAACCACTGGCAAATTTAACAAAGGAAAACTGGGAGAGAATACAAATAACATGAATAAGAAATGA
>NW_006922205.1:1312169-1316667 GCF_000298275.1 Orycteropus afer afer
ATACCAAAACCAGGCAAAGACATCACTTGAAAGGAAAACTACAGACCAATATCCCTCATGAATATAGATGCAAAAATCTTCAACAAAATCCTAGCAAATAGACTGCTACAACATATGAAGAAAATCATTCATCATGACCAAGTAGGGCTCATATCAGGTATGCAGGGATGGTTCAACATTAGTAAAACAATCAACGTCATCCACCACGAAAATAAAACAAAGGAAAAGTACCACATGATCATATCAATTGATGCAGAAAAGGCATTTGATAAAATCTGACACCCATTCCTGATCAAAACTCTTAGCAAAATAGGAATAGAAGGAACATTCCTTAACATAATAAAGGACATCTATGCAAAACCAACAACCAACATTATTCTTAATGGAGAGAGACTTAAACCATTCCCCTTGTGAACAGGAACCAGACAAGGATGCCCTCTATCACCACTTGTATTCAACATTGTACTGGAAGTCCTAGCCAGGGCCATAATGCAAGAAAGGGAAATCAAAGGCATCCAAATTGGTAAGGAAGAAGTCAAATTATCCCTATTTTCTGATGATATGATCTTATACCTAGAAAACCCAAGAGACTCTGTCAAAAACCTACTGGAACTAATGGAGAGATTTAGTATCATAGCAGGATACAAGATCAACATCCAAAAATCAGTTGGATTCCTCTACACTAGCAAAGAGTTTGCTGAAAAACAAATAAGGAAATCAATACCATTTACAATGTCTACCAAAGAAATAAAATAATTGGGAATAAATCTTACCAGGGACACAAAAGACCTCTACAAAGAAAACTATAAAAAACTACTTCAAGAAACCATAAGAGAACATCCCATGCTCTTGGATAGGAAGATCGAACATTGGGGAAATGTCAATTCTATCCAAAGCAATCTATACATTCAATGCAATCCCAATCTAGATCCCATCAACTTTTTTTAAGGATATGGAAAAACCAATCACTAATTTTATATGGAAAGGAAAGAGACCCCGGATAAGCAAAGCACTATTGAAGAAGAAGAACAAAGTAGGAGGTCTCATGCTGGCAGATCTCAAAACCTACTATATAACCAAAGTAGTCAAAACTGCTTGGTATTGGTTAATGACAGTCACACAGATCGATGGAATAGAATTGAGAACCCAGAAATAGATCCATTAACCTATGGTCAGCTGATCTTTGACAAAGGGCTGAAATCCATTAAGTGGGGAAGAGAATGTTTGATTACTAAATGGTGCTGGCAAAACGAGATCCATTTGCAGAAAAATGAAACAAGATCTGTTTCACACCATACACAAAAACGAACTCCAGATGGATCAAAGACTTAAATGTGAAACGTAAAACTATAGAGTTCCACATGGAAAAACTAGGGGCAAATTAGGGGCCCTAATATATGGCATACATAGACTATCAAGCATAACCCAAAATGCCCAACAGCAGAAGAGAAACTAGATGAATGGGACGTTCTAAAAATCAAATTTTCATGTGCTTCCAAAGACTTCTCCAAAAGAGTCAAAAGAGAACCTACAGATTGGGACAAAGTATCATGCAATGATATATCTGCCAAGGGACTTATCTCTAGAATTTATAGAAAGCTCCAACACCTCAATAACATAAAGACAAACAATCCATTAAAAAATGGGCAGAAGATATGAATGCACACTTTACCAAGGAGGATATTCAGGGGGACAACAAACATATGAAGAAATGCTCATGATCATTAGCCTTTAGAGAGATGCAAATCAAAACAATGAGATACCATCTTGCTTCAGCACTACTAGCAAAGCTCACCAAGACAGAAAGTAACAAATGGTGGTGAGGATGTGGAGAGATTGGGACTCTCATACACTGCTGATGGGACTGTCAAATGGTACAACCACTGTGGAAAGCAGTATGGTGATTCCTTCAAAAGTTGGAAGTAGAAATACCATTTGACCCAACCCTTTCATTACTAGGTATAAATCCCAAAGTGAGAGCCATGACAAGAACAGACATATGCACACCCATGTTCATTGCAGCACTATTTACAATAGCCAAAAGAGGAAACAAACTAGGTGTCCATCAACTGAGAAATGGATAACCAAACTATGGTACATACACACAATGGAATACTATGCAACCCTAAAGAACAACATAGAATCTGCAAAACATCTCATAACATGGATGCATTTGGAGGACATTTTGCTGAGTGAAATAATTGAATCATAGAAGGACAAATATTGTATTAGTCCATTATGGTAAAAGTCAAGGAAAGGTTTATCTATGGAAGGAAATATTCTCTGTTGGTTACCAGGGGTGAGAGGGGAGGGGAGGGAAGTCTGTTAGATAGGTAGAGATAGGTATTGATTTGGGTGAAGAGAAGGGCAATGTGCCAAATGTGAGTGATCAACATGGTGGCATTGAGGAAGAGGAAGGCATAGATAGAGAGGTACTTGGGAGGTACAGACAACAAAGATGAACCCTTTTGAACATACAGTACTGCATTGTCATTGAAGGCAAACATGGTTATACAGGTGGGTAGATGGGTGGACAGGTTGAACTATTAGGTATGTCTATGTAGCAGGGAGTGTACCCAAGACTATGTATAGGGTTGGCAGACAATGGTCCTATAAGGGTATTTGTATGATCTAAATTCACAGGTGTATAGCAGAGCTGACAAGGGACAAGGGTGTAGTCACTTCTTAGTCACAGCCAGCAACCCAGAGGGATAGAGTATTTGAACCTGTGGGCTCAGTACTATAGTCCCAGGGGACATCAAGCTCAATTGGCATAACATACTACACAAAACATTGTTCCACCTCCTACTTTGGTGAGTAACAACTGGAATTTTAAAAGCTTGCAAGCTGCCATCTAGATGAAACGATACGTCTCTCCTCACCCAGAGCAAAGAAGAATGAAGAAAACCAAAGTTTCATGGAAACAATTAGTCCTAGCGATTGGTATACCATGCAATCCACAGCCTATATGACTATAAGACCAGAACTACTTGGAGGGGGATCTATGTAGGAGATCTTGGATGGAGAGGGAGAACAATGTGGAAGAAAACTCAAAATCATTTTGAAAAAACATAAAACGGGGGGACCAGGTTTGCTAGTCTGATAGAGCCTGGTGGAACGACTGAGATTATGGCCCCTAGCTGCCCTTCGGGTCTGGAATTGAACCCACACCTGTGGCTTCCAGGTAAACAAAAGACAGACATAGAAGTTGAACATATACCTGAGGTAGATACACTCCTTGGAGAAAACAATCATGGGAGAAAGAAGGGCTGTTTATGCACAGTGAGATAGTTCAGGGGGCAGGAATTTATGATGGGATGGACACAGGGAAGGGGGAGTGTCAAGAGGAAGTGGAAGGGAAGCTGTTGCATTGTAGTGAATTGTGGTCAGTGTCATGAGACAAAGTGTACGTGAACTGCTGTATGGAAAGTGAATTTGCTCTGTAAATTTTCACCCAAATCACAATAATAATAATAATAAGAAGAAGAAAAGAACACCCCCCCCAAAGAAAGAAAGAAGAATGTAGCATCTTCAAAACTGCATAACATGGATGAATTTGGAGGGCTTTATGATAAGTGAAATACATCAACCACAGAAGGACAAATATTATATTAGTTCACCATTGTATAAAGCTTTATATATAGAAATATTTACATATGGAAGGAAACTTTCTTTGTTGGTTACCAGGGATGATGAGAAGGGGAGAGTACACTGCTATACAGATAGAGACAAGTACTGATTTGGATGAAGGGAAGGGCAATGTACCAAAAGTGAGTGATCAGCACAGTGGCATTGAGGAAGAGGAAGACATAGAGAGATATGTGGGAGGTACAGACAACAAAGAGAAACTCCTTTGCATGTACAGTACTGCATTGTTAGTGATGGCAAGCACTGATCTAGGGGTGGATAGACGGGTGGACAGGCTGAATGACCAGGTATGTCTAGGCAGTGGGTAGTGTGCCCATGACCACATATGGGATTGGCAGACGATGTTTCTTCACATGTATTGTATGGGCTGGTAGAATGTCCAGGTGTTTGGTAGAGCTGACAAGGGACAAGGTTTGGTGGCTTCTTGGCCACAGCCAGAAATCCTGAGGGAGGGAAAGGATAGTTGGATCTATGGTTTCAGGACCATAGTCACAGGGCACATCAAGCTCAATTTGCATAGCATAAGCCACAAAACATTGTTCTATATCTTACTTTGGTGGTAGCAACAGGGGTCTTAAAAGCTTGCAAGCAACCATATAGATGGAACAATTGTTCTCTCCTCATCCAAAGCAAGGAAGAATGAAGAAAATCAAAGACTCATAGAAGCAATTAGTCTAAGGAACAAGTAGACCATGTGATCCTCAGCCTTTATGATCACATGACTAGAAGAACTAGATGGTGCTTTACCACCACTGTCAACCACTCAGAAAGGGATCAGTATAGAAGATCCTGGATAGAATGGGAGAACAATGTGGAAGAAAACTCAAATTCATTAAAAAAAAAAAAAAAA
>NW_006922205.1:1316982-1319878 GCF_000298275.1 Orycteropus afer afer
TTTTTTTTTTTTTAAAGTCATAGTGCTGGAAGATGAGCCCCTCAGGTTGGAAGGCACTCAAAATACGACTAAGGAAGAGCTGTCTCCTCAAAGTAGAGTTGACTTTAATGATGGGGATGGAGTAAATCTTTCAGGACCTCCATTTGCTGATGTGGCATGACTCAAAATGAGAAAAAACAGCTGCAAACATCCATTAGAAATCAGAACATGGAATGTATGAAGTATGAAGCTAGGAAAATTGTGAAGTTGTCAGAAATGAAATGGAATGCATAATGATTGATATCATAGTCATTAGGGAGCTAAAATGAATTGGTTTGGGCCAATTTGAATTAGACAACCATGTACTACTATACCAGGAATGACAAATTGAAGAATGGCATGGCATTTATCATTACAAGGAATGTTTCAAGATCTGTCCTGAAGTACAATGCTGTCAGTGGTAGGATAATATTCATATGCCTACAAGGAAGACCAGTTAATACTATTATTCAAATTTAGCACAAACTGCTAAAGCCAAAGACAAGGAAATTAAAGATTTTTTACAAACTTCTGTAGTCTGAAATTGACCAAATATGCAATGAAGATGTGTTGATTATTACTGGAGATTGGAATGCAAAAGTTGGAAACAAAGAAGAAGGACTGGTAGTTTGAAAATATGGCATTGGTGACAGAAATGACACTGGAGATCACATGATAGAATTTTGCAAGCCAATGATATATTTGTCGCAAATACATTTTTCAACAACATAAACAGCAACTATACACGTGGACTTCACCAGATGGAGTACACAGGGATCAGATTGATTACATCTGTGGAACGAGATGATGGAGAAGCTCAATATCTTTAGCCACAAGGCCAGGAGCTGACCGTGGAACAGACCATCAACTGCTCATATGCTAGTTCAAGTTGAAGCTGAAGACAAAGCCAAAATATGGCCTTGAATATATGCCTCCTGAATTTAGAGACCATCTAAAAAATAGATTTGATGCATTGAACACCAGTGACTGAAAACAAGAGCAATTGTGGATGACATCAAGAACATTTTCCATGAAGAAAGCAAATGGCTATTAAAAAGACAGGAAAGGGAAAATAAAAGACCAAAATGGATGTCAGAAGAAGCTTTGAAACTTGTCCTTGAATAGAAAGTAGCTAAAGCAAATGGAAAAAATGACAAGAGAAAAAGAACTGAAAAAAAGATTTCAAGGAGCAGCTCGAGAAGACAAAGTCAATTATTATAATGAAATATGCAAAGACCTGGAGTTAGAAAAACTAAAGGAAAGAACAAGCTTGGAATTTCTCAAGGTGAAAGAACTGAAGAAAAATTTAAGTTTTGAGTTGCAATATTCAAAGATTCTATGGGTAAAATATTGAATGATGCAGAAAGCCTCCAAAGAAGAAGGAAGGAATACAAAGAGTCACTGTACCAAAAAGAATCAGTCAATGTTCATCCATTTCAAGAGGTGGCATATCACCAGGAACCAATGGTATAGAAGGAAGAAGTCAAAGCTGCACTGAAGGAATTCATGAAGAACAAGGCTCCAGGAATTGACAGAAAGCCATTGAGATGTTTCAACAAATGGATGCTGCATTGGGGGCACTCACTTCTCTATGCCAAGAAATTTGGAAGACAGCTACCTGGCCAACTGACTGGAAGAGATCCATATTTGAGCCCATTCCAAAGAAAGATGATCCCACAGAATGTGGAAATTATCAAACAGTATCATTAATATCACTTGCAAATAAAATCTTGCTGAAGATAATTCAAAAATTGTTGCAGCAATATATTGACAGAAAACTTCTAGAAATCCAAGCTGGATTCAGAAGAGTTCATGGAATGAGGAATATCATTGCCAATGTCAGATGGATTTGTCTGAAAACAAAGAATATCAGAAAGATGTTTACTTGTGTTTTATTCAGTATGCAAAAGCATTTGATTGTGTGAATCATAACAAATTGTGGCTAACATTGAGAAGAAAAATAGCAGTTCAATTTGTAAGAAACCACTTAGATTCAAATATGCAGCTTCTGCACATGTCTGAAGATTTTGTTTTAGCATCTTTAGATACCTTTAGGAGTGTTTGCACATTTTTTCTCCCACTCTATCCAGGATCTCCAATTTTGATCCCTTTCCAAGTGGTTGGCATTGGTAGCTGGGCACCATCTACTTCTACTGGTCTCCAAGTCCATCATATCCTTGGACTAATTACTTCCAAATGCCTTTGATTTTCTTCACTCTTCTTTGCTTCATATGAGAGGAGACCAATAGTTACATCATAGATGGCCGCTGGAAAGCTTTTAAGACCCAACCAAAATTCACCAAAGTAGGTTGTTGAACAAGATTTTTATGTATTATGCTGTGCCTTTTGAGCTTGGTGTCCTCAAATACTATAGTCTCAAGTCAGCAGGCCTGGTGATTCTCTTTCCACAGTGTTTGGTTGAGAGAGATTATGCCAACTTTGTCTTCTATTGCTTCTGTAATGAGTGTGGCTAATTTTGTATCACTAGTATCTGTGCAAGAATATCTTCAGCTTAATCTATCTTTGGTCTAGGGTACATTCCTGTACTCCAGCCTCCATCTGGTCTTTTCAGTTGTCTGTATTTATCTGTAGCCTGGTGTTTGGTGTTAGTGGCAATGCAGTATTATGTATATACTAGTATTTGTCTAGAAGAGCAATCAGCCCCAGGGTTACAGGTGAGGAGAGAAAACTCAGGGATGCCCGATGTAGCAAGCAGGAAGAGCAGGAGAAAGGGGATTAAAAGCCAGGAAGCCAGAGAGAAGAGCAGTCAGCCGAAGGGATTAGGTGAGGAGAGGAAACTCAGGCCCACCCAAAGCAGCAGGACCAGAGAGCAGGAGAAAGGGGATAAAAGCCCGGATCCTGGAGAGAGGAGCAGTCA
>NW_006922205.1:1335908-1338419 GCF_000298275.1 Orycteropus afer afer
AGAATTCTTCCAAGGTTTTTTTCTGTGTTTTCTTTGGTCTGTCTCTCAATCCTTTGAAGATAGCTAAAGATAATTCTTTTGAATTCCTTATCAGAGAGTTTCAATGCTGCTTCTTCCTCAGGGATGTGTTCTGGGTCAGTATCCTGTTCTCTTGTTTCTACCACTTTATCTTGCTTCTTTGTGTTGACTGTGATGGTCTGTTTTTTCTGAGGCATTGTGGTATTGTATTAAGATCTCTGTTAATTCTTTGTGAAGAGCAGCTAAGGGTGATTCATGCTCTTCTTGGTGGTCTTTTATCATTGGCCCGTTGGTGGAGTAAGAGGTGCTGGCTCTTGCTCAGTAAGTGAAGTTGCAGGAGGTGTGGGTGTACTTGTATCTTATGAAGACTGTTGCTCCAAAAAAATCAAGATGAGCTGCTGGATGCAGGTGTCTGCCCCTTCCCACTGGAATATTAGTGTGGTCGCTGGTAAGCTGTTATAAGATGTCCTCCCTCTTGGCTCGGGGTCTCAGGTGGGCGCCCTAGCTGGGCACACAGTGACTGCTCCAGAAGGGTTTCCAATGCCTCTCTCAGGTGCCCATCTGTCCTCCTCCAGTAGCTCTTTCCTAAATAATCTTCCTGTGCCCTTCCTCTAATTCTGCTCTTCCATGTTTGATGTACTTTGAATCTGTGAGCTGTTCAGAGCACTGAACTTCTTAATTTAAACTGTTGTGGCTAGTTTTCCAAGACCTTAGATGCCAGAGGGATAAAGTGTGCTGTTCACTGGCTTGACTCCATTTTGAACTCTTGGAGAAGTTTTTGATGCACATACGAATTTAGTTTTTAAAAGGTCCCAATCATCTAGCTTCTCTTCCATCTCCTGTGTTATGCTTGATAGTTTATTTATGCCATCAACCAGGGCCCCTAGATTTGTCTCTATTTTATCTTCGATCATCTTTATAGTTTTGGGCTTTACATTTAAGTCTTTGATCCAACTTGAGTTTGTTTTTGGATATGGGGTGAGGGATGGGTCTTGTTTCATTATTCTGCAAGTGAATATCTACCATTTGTTAAAGAGAATATTTCTCCCCCATTTAATGGATTTTGTTCCTTTGTCAAAGATCATCTATCAGTCCATAGATGGATGGGTCTATTTCTGGGTTTTTTATTCTGTTCCACTGGTCTTTCTGTCTATCATTGTACCAATACCATGCTGTTTTAATTACTGTGGCTGTATAGTAGGTTTTGAGATCTGGGAGTCTGAGACCTCCCACTATACTTTTCTTCTTCAGCAATGCTTTGCTTATCCAATGTCTTTTTGCTTTCCATGTGAATAATTGGTTTTTCCATACCCTTAAGAAATGTTGTTGGTATCTGAATGGGGATTGCATTGAATGTGTAGATTGTTTTGTGTTATACTGACATTTTCATAATATTCAGTCTTCCTATCCATGAACAGGGATCTCTGGTGGCATAGTGCCTGTGGCATTTGACTGCTAACCAGAAGGCTGGTGGTTCAAACCCACCAGCCACACCTCAGAAGGAAGCTGGGGCAATCTACTTCTGTAGTGATACCACCTCGGAAACCCAGGGAGAGGTCACTATGAGTTGGATCTGACTCAATGGCAGTGGGTTTGGTTTTAGTTTGGTTTGATCCACGAACAAGGCAGGTTCTTCCATTGATGTAGATCCCTTGTAGTTTCTTGTAATAGTGTTTTGTAGCTTTCTTTGTATAGGTCTTTTGTGTCTTTGTTAAGATTTATTCCTAGATGTTTTATCTTTTTGCTAGCTATTGTAAATGGTATTGATTTCCTTATATCCTTTTCAGAAGTTTCTTTGTTGATGTAGAGGAATCCAATGGATTTTTGTAGTTAATCTTGTATCCTGCCACTTTGTTGAACCTCTCTATTAGTTTCAGTATTTTTTTTTCACTGAGTCTTTTGGGTTTTCTATGTATAGGATCATGTTATCTTCAAATAGTGATAACTTTACTTCCTCTTTGCCAATTTATACGTCTTTTATTTCTCTTTCTTGCCTTATTACCCTGGCTAGGACTTCCAATACAATGTTAAATAGAAGTGCTGATAGAGGGCTTCTGTGGGGTTCTTGTTCACAAGGGGAATGATTTGAGTCTTTCTCCATTAACAGTTATGTTGGGTGCTGGCTTTGTGTATATGCTCTTTACTACATTGAGGAATGTCCCTTCTATTCCAATTTTGCTGAGAGTTCTAAACAGGAAAAGGTGTTGGATTTTATTGAATGCCTTTTCTGCATCGATTGATATGATCATATGGTTCTTTTGTTTTGTTTATGTGGTGGATTACATTGATTGTTTTTCTGATGTTGAACAGTCCTTGCATACCAAGTATGAATCTTACTTGGTCATGATGTATTATATATTTATTTCTTCTTCTTCTTCTTTCTTTTTTTTTTTTTTTAAATTGTGATTTGGGTGAAAGTTTACAGAGTAAATACACTTTCCATACAGCAGATCATATACACTTTGTCTCATGACATTGACCACAATTTAGCAC
>NW_006922205.1:1338519-1341557 GCF_000298275.1 Orycteropus afer afer
CCTACCCCCTGAGCTGTCTCCCTGTGCCTGAGCAGCCCTTCTTTCTCTCTTGCTTGTTCTCTCCAAGGAGTGTATCTACCTCAGGTAAATGCTCAACTAGTATGCCTGTCTACTGCTTGGCTGGAAGCCACAAGTGTGCGTTCAATTTCAGACATGAAGGGCAGCTAGGGGCCATAGTCTCAGTAATTCCACCAGGCTCCATCAGGCCAGCAAACCTGTTCCCGACTTTTTTTTGTTTTCCAAATGATTTTGAGTTTTGTTCTACATTGTTCCCCCTGTCTATCCAGGGTCTCCTACAAAGATTCTCTTCCAAGTGGTTGACAATAGTAGCCAACCACCGTCTATTTCTTCTGGTCTCACAGTCGTACAGTCTGCAGATTGGATGGTGTACCAGTTGCTAGGACTGATTGCTTCCATGAATTTTTGGCTCTGGACGAGGAGAAACCCATCGTTGCATCTAGATGGCAGCTTGCAAGCTTTTAAGATCTCAGTCGCTACTTGCCACAGTAGAAGATGGAACAACGATTTGTGTAGTATATTATGCCAATTGAGCTTGATGTCCTCTGGGACTATGGTCCTGAGCCAACACGTTCAACTATGTGGTCCCTCTGGGTAGCTGGCTGTGACCAAGCAGTGACTACAACCTTGCCCCTTGTCAGCCCCATTATACACCTGGGAATTCAGACCATAGACATAAAGTTATTGGACCACTGTCTGCCAACCCTATACATGTTCTTGGGTGCACTCTCCACTTCATATAGATAGCTAATATTGATGTATTATATTTTTGACATGCTGTTAGATTCTGCTGGCTTGGACCTTGTTGAAGGTTTTTGTGTCTATATTCATGAGGGATATTGGTCTAAAGATTTCCTTTTTAGAGGTACCTTTCCCTGGTTTTGGTATCAGTTTTATGCTTGCTTCATAAAATGAATTTGGGAGTATTCAATCTTTATCTATGACTGAAATTGTTTGAGTAGTATAGGTGTCAAATCTTCCCTGAAGTTTTGGTAAAGTTCTCCAGGGAAGCCATCTGGTCCAGGATTTTCTCTTGTGGGAAGTTTTTTTTTTTTTTTTTTTTATGACATGCTCAATTTCTTCTTTTGTTATGGATCTGTTCAAGTATTCTATCTCCAACTGGGATAGTTTAGGTAGGTCTTGTGTTTTAGAAAGTTGTCCATTTCTTCTAGGTTCTCAAATCTGTTGGAGTACAGTTCTTCATAATATTCTGTCAACATCTTTTTTATTTCAGTTGGTTTTGATGCCACTCTTTTTGTTTATTATTCATGTTATTTGCATCTTCTCTTTCTTTTCCTTTGTTTGACTTGTGAGTGGTTTGCCAATTTTGTTAATCTTTTCAAAGAACCAATTTCTTGTTTTGTTGATTTTCTCTACTTTTTTTTCTGTTTTGTTTATTTTTGCTCTGATCTTTATTATTTTCTTACTTCTGGATACTGTAGTTTTCTTTTGTTAGTCTTTTTCTAATTGTTGGAGTTGTTGAGTTAGAGTGTTGATTTTGTTTCTTTCCTCTTTTTTGATGTGTGCATTTATTGCTATAAATTGACATCTGAGTACTGCTTTCCCTGTGTCCCATGGGTATTGGTAAGGTATATCTTCATTTGTTTCTATGATTTTTTTTTAATTTCACACTCTGTTTCTTCTATTGCCTAGTAGCTTTTGACCAGTGTGCTATTCAGTTTCCACATATTTGATATTATTTTCCTTGATCTTCTTATTATTGATTTCTAACTTTTCAGCATCATCATCCAAGAAGATGTTACATAGTATTCAATTTATTTTTTTTTAATTTATTGAGGCTTGTTTTGTGTCCTAAATTATGGTCTATTCTGGAGAATGATCCATGTGCACTGAAGAAAATGTGAATTATGATTTTGTTGGGTGGAGTGCGCTGTATATGTCTATGAGGTCGAGTGGGTTGCTTGTGTTGTTGAGTTCTTCTGTATCTTTGTTGAGTTTTTTCCTAGTTGTTCAATTCCTCCTTGAAAGTGGTATATTAAAGTCTCCTACTACTCTTGTGGAGTTGTCTGTTTTTCCTTTCAATTCAGTTAACATTTGCTTTATGCATTTTTGAGCACTTTCATTGGGTGCATAGATATTAATTATGGTGATGTCTTCTTAAGTCAATTGATCCCTTTAGCATCATATAATGACCTTCCTTGTCCCTTACACTGTTCTTCACCTTGAAGTCTTTTTTTACCAGAAATTAATATTGCCACTCCTGTTCTTTTTTGGTTGCCGTTAGCTTGGTATCTTTTTCTATCCTTTTATTTTTAATTTGTCTTTGTCTGGTTTGGGTTCTCAGGTGGGTCTCTTGTAGGCAGCATATCAGTGATTCTTCTTTTTCTTATTCAATTATTCACTGTCTTCTCTTGACTGGTGCATTTAGTCCAGTCATATTGAGTTTTAGTAGTGATAGGTATGAATTTATTGCTGTCATTCTATTGTATTTTTTTGTTGTGTTACTTGCAATTTCCTTGTTCCAAATACTTTCCTATGCTGAACTCATTTTGTTATCAACTGTTTCTTCCTTTTTCTTCATTATTGTTGGTTTTGTGCTTACTAACCCCATATGTTTTCTTCTTTCTGGATTTGCTTAGGGGAATTGTTAATTTTCATTGTAGTTTCCCTGAAGTAAATTATTGTCTCCTTAAGTTTGGATTAGTCAGTTCTGTAAAGATATTGTCCTATTTTCGTTCAATTTGGTAGTTTTGTAATTACAGATTTTTCTTTTTCTGTTTTATGTTTTTTAATTGTGATTTGGGTGAAGGTTTACAGAGCAAATTCACTTTCCATACAATGGTTCACATATACTTTGTCTCGTGATTTTGACCACAGTTTACCAAGGTGCAACAGCTCCCCTCACACTTCCTCCCCATAGTTACCTCTTCCATGTGTCCATCCCTCAATGCACTACTGCCCCCTGAGCTGTCTCCCTGTGCATAAGCAGCCCTTCTTTCTACCATAATTTTTCTCTCCAAGGAGAGTATCTACTTGAGGTAAATGTTCAACTTATATGC
>NW_006922205.1:1342347-1343246 GCF_000298275.1 Orycteropus afer afer
TCCTCAATGCTGCCATATTGGTCACTCACATTTGGTACATTACCCTTCTCTTCACCCAAATAAATACTTATATCTATCTGTCTAACAGCCTTCCCTCCCTTCTCCTCCCAGCCCTGGTAACCAACAAAGAAAATTTCCTTCTATAGATAAACTTTTCTTCAACTTTTACAATGAGGGACTAATACAGTATTTGTCCTTTTGTGATTGACTTATTTCACTCAGCATAATGTCCTGAAAGTTCATCCACGTTATGTGGTTTTTTGCAGATTCTACAATATTCTTCAGCATTGCATAGTATTCCATTGTGTGTGTGTACCATAGTTTGGTTATACATTCCTCAGTTGATGGACACCTAGGTTGTTTCCATCTTTTGGCTATTGTAAATAATGCTGCAATGAACATGGGTGTGCGTGTATTGATTCTTGTCATGGATCTCACTTCTTTAGGGTATATACCTAGCAATGGAATGGCTGGGGCAAATGGTATTCCTAATTCCAAATTTGAAGGAATCACCACACTGCTTTTCACAATGATTGTACCATTTACAGTCCCACCAGCAGTGTATGAGAGTCCCAATCTCTCCACAACCTTGAAAGTACTTTTGTCTTGTTGAACTTTGTTACTAGTGCTGGAGCAAGATGGTATCTCATTGTTGTTTGGATTTGCATCTCTCTAAAAGCTAATGATCGTGAGCATTTTTCAAATGTTTGTTGGTCACTTGAATATCCTCCTCAGTGAATCATCTCTTCATGTCTTCTGCCCATTTTTTAAAGGGATTGTTTGTCTTTTTGTTATTGAGGTGTCGGAGTTTTCTATAAATTCTAGAGATAAGTCCCTTGTCAGATATGTTATTACCAAATATTTTTTCCCAATCTGTAGGTTCTCTTTTGACTCTTTTG
>NW_006922205.1:1345031-1346247 GCF_000298275.1 Orycteropus afer afer
AATGGTATTGATATCCTTACTTCTTTTTCTGCAATCTCTTTGCTGGTGTGGAGGAATCCAACTGATTTTTGGATGTTGATCTTATATCCTGCCATGATGCTAAATCTCTCAATTAGGTCCAGTAGATTTTTAACTGAGTCTCTTGGGTTTTCTAGGTATAGGATCACATCATCAGCAAATAGGGATAGGGATAGTTTGACTTCTTCCTTACCAATCTGGATGCCTTTGATTTCCCTTTCTTGCCTTATGGCCCTGGCTAGGACTTCCAGTACAATGTTGAATAGAAGTGGTGAGAGCGGGCATCCTTGATTATTTCCTTTCTTCTGGTGCTGTTCTTTCTCTAATTGTTGGAGATGTTGGTTTAAAGTGTTAAATTTGGCTCTTCTTTTTTGATGTGTGCCTGTATTGCTATAAATTGGCCTCTGATCACTGCTTTTGCTGTGCCCCAAACATTTTGGTTTGTTTTGTTTTCATTCTCATTTGATTCAAGGAATTTTTGAATTTCAATTTTGATTTCTTCTCTTACCCAGTCTTTCTCAAGGATAGTATTCTTCAATATCCATGTGTTTACTCTTTTCCTGTTGATCTTCCTATTGTTGATTTCTAATTTGATCGCATTATGATATGAGAAGATGCTTTGCAGCATTTCAATGTTTTTAAATTTATTAAGGCTTGCTTTATGGCCTTACATATAGTCTACCATGGAACATGTTTCATGTGCATTGGAGAAGAATGCATATTGTGCTGCTGTTGGGTGAAGTGCTCTGTCGATGTCTATAAGGCCACAGTGGTGGATTGTATTGTTTAGCTCTTCTACATCTTTGTTGAGATTTTTTCCAGTTGTTCTATCTTTCAAAGAAAGTGGTGTATTAAAGTCTCCCACTATGAGTGTGGAGTCATCGATTTGGCTTTTCAACTCTTTTAAAGTCTGATTTATGTATTTTGGGGCTGTTTCATTGGGTCCATAGATATTTATTATGGTTATATCTTTATGTTCAATTGATTCTTTAATCATTATATA
This sequence comes from Orycteropus afer afer, assembly GCF_000298275.1. Lineage (NCBI taxonomy): Eukaryota > Metazoa > Chordata > Mammalia > Tubulidentata > Orycteropodidae > Orycteropus > Orycteropus afer. Next base: position 1,346,053 of record NW_006922205.1, read on the forward strand.
ATGTCTTTGTTTGTCTTGTATTGTGGTTTTTCTCTTAAAGTCAATTTGATCAGAAATTAATATAGCCACTCCTGCTCTCTTACAGTTGCCATTTCCTTGATATATCTTTTTCCAACCTTTGATTTTTAGTCTATTTTTGTCTTTATCTCTAAGGTGTGTCTCTTGTAGGCAGCATAATGATGGGTTTTGTTTCCT
>NW_006922205.1:1346347-1350230 GCF_000298275.1 Orycteropus afer afer
CATGGTGTCCCTGGTTTCTTTGTTCCATATTATTTTCTGTGCTAAGCTCTTTATGTTTATGTGTCATGTTATCATTTCCTTTGTTGCTGTTCTTTTAGTATATGCTGAATATTTGTGCTTGTCCTCTTTTTTATTGTGATGTGAAGATTTATCATTTTTCTTTGTGGTTAACCTATAATTTACAATTTTCTCCCCGAGTTTAGAACAGTCCGTTTTATTTTGCAACTCTCTTAAGTTCTTCACCATTTAGAAGTTCTGTAACTACACAGTCTTTTCCCTCTTTTTGTTTGTATTTGTCCTCACTTGCCAACTGATGTCTCTGGTTCCCTGTTTGCTATCTTGTAAGGTCATTTTACTTTGGATATGTCTATAGCTGTTGTTTCTGGGTTATGTCATCTTGTGTATTAATAGTTGGTTGTTATTTGCTATTATTGATTCTCTGTTTAAAGGACTCCCTTTAGCGTCTCTTGTAAGGTTTGTCTGGTTTGAACAAATTCCCTTAGTTTCTGCTTATCTGGAAATCTCCTAATTTCACCATCATATTTGAGGGACAATTTTGACGGGTATTTAATTCTTGGTTGAAAAATTTTCTTTTTCAGGGTTTTATATATACCATCCCATTGCCTTCTCAGTTACATGGTTTCTGCTGAGAAATCAGAGCTTATTCTTACTGACTGTCCATTGTAGGTAGCTTTTTGTTTTTCCCATGCTGCTTTCAGGATTCTGTCTTTGTCTTTGATTTTGATGAGTTTGATGATGATGTGTCTTGGTGATTTCCTTTTGGGGTCTATCCTGTTTGGGGTTCACTGGACTTCCTGAATGGATATATTCTCATGTATTATCATATAATGGAAGTTCTCCTCCAGGAAATCTTGGACAATTTTCTCAGTGTTTTTGTTTTTCTCTTCCTGATCTGCAATTCCAATGATATATAAGTTATTCCTTTTAATGATATCCCACATGAACCTTTGATTTTCTTCATTTTGTTTTGATTTTTTTTCTGATTGATTCCTTTCCAATGAAGTATTCAGGTATTTGTCTTCAATCTCATTAATTCTGTCTTCCATCACATCAATTCTACTCCTTTGCCCTTCCAATGTGTTATCTATTTCTGACCATTTAGTATTAATCTTCTGGATTTCTGTCTGTAGGGTTAGAATCATTTCTAATCTTTCATTTAATTTGTCATTTTGTTCTTGTATTTTCTTCCAACATTCTTCTTGGATTTTTTCTGTGTTTTCTTTGCTCTGTCTTTCAGTCCTTTGAAGATACCTAAAGATAATTCTTTTGAATTCCTTATCAGAGAGTTCCAATGCTGCTTGTTCCTCAGGGATGCGTTCTGGGTCTGTATCCTGCTCCCTTTCTTCTACCACTTTATCCTTCTTCTTTGTGTGGACTGTGATGGTCTCTGAGGCATCGTAGTGTTGTTGTATTTAGATCTCTGTTAACTGTTTGTGAAGAGCAGCCAAGGGTGATTCAGGCTCTTCTTGGTGGCTTTTTATCATTGGCCCATTGTTTGAGAAGGAGGTAGTGGCTCTCACTCAGTAAGTGAAGTTGCAGGAGGTGTGGGTGTAGTTGTGTCTTATGGGGACTCTTTTGGTCTCCCCCTCAGTTAGACAAAAATTACAATTGAATAACCATCATAAAAATAAAAGCACATGGACAAAAAATACACCATGTAATCACACAGGAACAGTAACTGAAAAAAGAAAAAAAGGGAAAAAAGAGGAAGAAAAAACAAGAAAACCTGCAATATCTGGGGATAGGACACTAATAGAAAAAAAGTAAAGAAGGAGAGTAATGAAGTAACAAAAATGGGAAAAATGCAAAAAGAAAAATAAGGAGTGGGGTTAACCATGAGGAAAAAGGGGGAAAAAGAAAAATATATATAAAGAAAACACTTAAATTAAAAAAAAAAAATTCAACCAGGAAAAGGGAAAGAAAAAAATGCTGAAACTAGGACCTGGGATGGAAAGATTAAGAATAATGGTAAAAAGAACAAAAGTAGTAATAATAATAATTCTTTTAAAACAGTCCAATACAAGCAAATTAATCACCAGAAAAATGAAAGTGAAAAAGAAAAAAAATTAAAAAGAGAAAAAAAAAATCAGTGGAGGACAGGGCAGAGCACCCAGGCTCTGTCTGAGCACACAGACTGTGATGGAGTTCCTGTGGGCCCAGAAAGTAGGTGGGAGTGGGGGATGATCGCACCTCTGTTCACCAAACGTGTGTGGGGTATGAGTAACAAGAGGAATGTCGCACCTTTTCAGTCATGCAGGTCCAGGTCCAGAGTGTCCTTGGGGTTTCTGGAAAGCAGAGCCTCTTCTTAAGCCCCTGGAATCTACAAGAATGCTTTCTCTTTACATATACAAAATAGTCAAGCCACTTGTGAACATTCAAAGTGGCTGCACCCTCCACACTGGTAAAAGTCCACAGCTCAGCCGGCCTTTCTCTTCACCTTCTCCGATTATTCCCCAGCCACCAGAGCCGTCCTCTGTGCAGTCCCTGTCTAGCAGGGCTGATTTTTAGGTTAATTCTTAGGTCCTACCGCCACTCGGGAATCTCCAAGCTGTCTGTGCCATCAGGATCGCTCAGGATTGCTGCCAGACCGCGGCTCCTTATGTCTCCTTTTTTGGTATTTTCACACAAACTCTTCTATTTGGGGTTTAGTCCACTTCTATATCCTTCCCTTCAAGCCACAGGGGTCCAAGATTATCTTCTGTGTCTGTGTTAATTGGTTCCCCTTTTCTTTGTTGAAGAGAGTTTGTGCAGTCTTTCTGCCTAGTCTGCCATCTTGCCAGAACTCCTGTAATTAGAGCTTTTATTCCCGATATTTGCTTTGTTGCTGGTGTTGTCTGTAGATGGACTCCCTTCTTTCTTTGTGTACATTGTTTTATGGGCTTATTTTGAGCATCTATTTCTGGTTTGGCTTCTTTTTTTTTATTATTGTGATTTGGGTGAAGATTTACAGAGCAAATACACTTTCCATATAGCAGTTTACATATACTTTGTCTCATGACATTGACCACAGTTTACCACAATGCAACAGCTCCCCTTCCACTTCCTCCCCATAGTTACCTCTCCATACTTCCAAGTGTCCATCCCTCCATTAACTCCTGCCCACTAAGCTGTCTCCCTATGCATAGGCTGCCCTTCTTTCTCAATGATTGTTCTCTCCAAGGAGTGTATCTACCTCAGGTAAATGTTCAACTCACATACCTGTCTTCTGTTTGGCTGGAAACCACAGGTGTGGGTTCAATTCCAGACCTGAAGGGCAGTTAGGGGGCATAGTCTCAGTAGTTCCACCAGACTCTATCAGATCAGCAAAGCTGGTCCCCCCCCACCCTTTTTTTTTCTCCAAATGATTTTGAGTTTTGTTCCACATTGTTTTCCCTCTCCATCAAGGATATGCTACACAGATCCCCTTCCAAGTGGATGACAGTGGTAGCTGGGTACCATCTAGTTCTTCTGGTCTTATAGTCGTATAGGCTGCAGATCGGATGGTGTACCAGTCACTAGACTAATTGTTTCCAAGCATTTTGGTTTTCCTCATTCTTCTTTGATCTGGACGAGGAGAGACCCATCATTGCATCTAGATGGCAGCTTGCTAGCTTTTAAGATCCCAGTCTCTACTTGCCAAAGTAGGAGGTGCAACAATGTTTTATATAGTATATAGTATATAATGTATACTATATACTATATATTATGCCAATTGAGCTTGATGTCCCCTGTGACTATGGTCCCAAGCACACAGGTTCAACTACTCGGTCCCCCTGGGTAGCTGGCTGTGACCACAACCTTGCCCCTTGTCAACTCTACTATACACCTGGGAATTCTGATCATTCACATAAACTTATAGGGCCATTGTCTGCCAACCCTATAT